>NC_044917.1:1638520-1653403 GCF_003576645.1 Ipomoea triloba | reverse complement strand
GGGGGGGGGGGGGGGGGGGGGGGGGGGGGGGGGGGGGGGGGGGGGGGGGGGGGGGGGGGGGGGGGGGGGGGGGGGGGGGGGGGGGGGGGGGGGGGGGGGGGGGGGGGGGGGGGGGGGGGGGGGGGGGGGGGGGGGGGGGGGGGGGGGGATTTTGATGTTTTGATATTACTACCTCTGAACTCACAACACATCAAGTATAAAGTATACATACACCTATCACCTATCATTGCTATTTTCAACACTTCAATCAGGCATACTCTAATGACAGAGGGATGGCACTTAAATCGACACTAGAAGAGTACCTCTTCTGCTAGCGACAAGAACTTCTGAGAATCACCAGGACCATAACCAGAAGACCCTAAGGCAAGCATGCCCGGAGCAAAGCATGCAAGTTCATCCATCTGCAAAAAGTTGGAAAATAATGGAATATGAATTTAACTAGAGAGAGAGAGAGAGAGAGAGAGAGAGAGCAGCAGCAGCAATAGCTCTTTGGCAGCAATACATCACCTTGTCAGTAAAAGAGCTTCCCATCTTCTCACACAGATATGTAAAAGATGAAGGAGTAGTCCTTCGAACCAAGCTTTGAAGACCTTTCATTGAAGTCTCCCACATTTTTCTGTTTCCAAGATTTAATAGATACATGAAAGAACTTAATATAGACTTGTCCAATCACTTGTCTGAAACTCTCACATTCTATACATGAAAGAACTTACTATAGACTAGTCCAATCACTTGTCTGAAACTCACATTCTATACATTAAGGGTCTGTTTGGCTCAAAAAGGGATTAATAAATTACACTTAACAGTGAGGGAATTCAGCAATTGTCCTAATTCAATCCCTCCCCCTCCCAAAGACTAAAATTGTCAAAGTATTAGAGGTGGGCATGTGAATATGGAGAAGAAAAATAAGCAACCACGATATGAGAAAGGATTGTTAGTCCATTACCAGCATTTTTCCTTCAGGGAGTCATTTGGTTCATAGAATTGGAATTCAACAATGTGTCCTAATTTAATCCCTCAAGGAAAGGCATTGAGTAAGGGAAGTTGCATACCTATAATGCTTTACGGCTTCAGTTTTGTTTCCTTGAACCCAGACCTTGAGTAAGTATTCATAAAAGCTGAAATAAAACATCCCTTGGTATCAACTTATAAGAATTGAATGATGTGCACTTTTGAATTTTGATAAAGCTTTAATCAGATTATTGGTAATAACAAAGTTACAAATTAAATAATCCACTTTCAAGTTTCAGCATTTCAATCAAAGATTATAAGTTACGTATTCTACAACACTTATAGCTAATTTAAACCAACAATTCGTAGTTAACTTGGAGTTGATTACAGATTATTCAGATCAGAACTATGTATTCCAACAAATTGGTCTTGGATTACACTGAAGCCTAAAATTAAAGTATCTCTCATGTTCACATAACCAATAGTGAATATTTGAGAGGGCATTACCTGTCCCCCATGGCCCCAAAAGTAATGGTAGAGTATGATTTGGACCCAGAATGTGGATTAATGTAGATTGGTAACAAACCATCATCAGGAAAGGTTTTGTTAAGCTCTAAAATAACATTCTCCACCTGAAATGCCAAGGCCATCCATTAGCCAACCCCAGAAGATTGATACCAAAGGTGTACCACAACAAGTTTGATAAATAGTAGTTTCATATAGATGTCTGTCATGATCCAAATCATTGTTCATTATTCTTAGATGATGCATATGGAAACTTTAACAGTTTAACTGGACATACCTTCTGCTGATACTTGGGGTCTCCTGTCCTTTGAGAAAGAGCAATAAATTCAAGCTGCTCAGTACCAGAATCTGCCAGAATACTCTCACCCTGGGAGCAGAATTTTATAAATTCAGAGATATTACTACATAGGATAGAAGGATAGATGTGACCATAAATATGCAAATTACACTACTTACCCCTGTCCATCCAGGATTATGTGGATTCCCATGTGCCAAATTGATTATGTTATAAGGGATTCCAGTGGGAGTGTTCCATGCAGGCAACAGTCTATCAGCAATATCTTGAGCCTTTTCAAGGAAAACATTATCCCCAGAGAGGTCATAAGCACTAAGAAGTCCACCAACAACTCTGGATTATTGAAACATACCAAGTCAATAAGCATAAGATTGGTCATATGTCAACAGAGCAGAGAAAACCTGAGAAATGGATTAGCACTTTGAGTAATCAGGAAAGTGAACAACTCATAAAAAGGTATAGTAAACCTTATAAAGCAACCTTATGGTTGTCTCGAAAACACTAGCATCATAGTTCTTGTTGAAATCCAAGGAGCTTGCTACCCACCTGTCATGTACAATTTGTCAGCTAATAGCACGACACAACTATTTTGATAAGCAAATACACAACATGACTAAAATCTTAAAGCAAGAAAAAATTCAGTTTCCTTACAGCTTTATGTAAGGAGTCCTTTCATCTACTTCTCATTGGAAGAATTATAGCCAGGAGCTAAATAAGTTATAAAATGCAGATATGATATTGAGAAAACTATCTGACCACTTTGGATATATAATCAGATCAAGGACATTTGTTTCAAGGTTTAAGCTTATGGCAGCAAATGATTATATTGTAACTTTATAGAGTATGTTCTCAATATGTAGAGTCACAGTATTGAAACAGCTAAAGGAACAGCAGATATTTCTCCACACATGGAACCATCAAAAGCCAAAATGATGAACACTAAGAAAATCCAGGAATTCTTTCTTTTTCTGAAAGAGAAAATAATGATGCAAATGTCTCATCAACAAAGACAAATAACAATCAATTCATTAAAAAAAAAAAAAAAAAAAAAAAAAAAAAAAAAAAAAAAAAAAAAAAAAAAAAANAAAAAAAAAAAAAAAAAAAAAGAAAGAAGAAAGAAAGAAAGAAAGAAAGAAAGAATGGTGAGAGCAATAAAAAGCTAAACTCACTCTTTAGCTTTTTGGAATTCCTCATCCATACCCATGATATAAAGTGTATCAAGAGCGTCTATTAAAGTTGCTCCAAGGCCACCGAAGCTGTCAACCCCATTCTTCGATTGTGGCTGGGATACAGAAAAAATCAGCACCATAGTAGAAAAGAATTTGATCAAAAGTGCATGGAATAATGCCACATCATTGCTAGTAAGAAAAGAATATAACAAACAACAGAAAGAAAATAGAAGGAGAAAAAAAACATTGTGTTTCCACAAACCCCAACACTAAACTCCACACCAAACTCTGCACTCAAAGAAAGCTACTAGTTACAATAGAAACCACACCTGAAGTTCATCATGACCCCATGCATACTTTTCATATGAACTCCAGGCATGGCGCATGGCATCTTTTACTTTCTCTCTTCTCTCAGCATCAAGCGCTTCATCTATGTCATCTCTTTTTTTAGTTGCATCATCACTTTTGACACTTAATCTTATCTTTTCATCTGGAACTACTCGACCACTCTTTAGTTCTTCCACCTGAAATGTTAATGAACATTGATCCAGAAGTTCTGCAATTGAGTAAAAAAAAATGTGTGTGCTAGGAGGTGGGTGGGGATGGGGGGTAAGAACATAATCTAACTAAACCAATCAAGGAAGGGTTACAAAAGTATTTATGAAATGAAAGGGAGAAAAAGTTAGTGAATATGCCTCCAAAATATATAATCCCAACAATAGATAATTAAACCTCTTACCAAACGTTGTAACTGAGTCACTTGATCATTCAACTGAGAGATCTCCATCTGTCCAGGACAATTTTTGTGAGATACTTACACAATTAAAAAATAAAATAAACTTCTAGCACTCCTCAAACTCAAGTAATCAAAATAAAACATCAAAGTCCTAAATAGTTAATAATCAACATGAAAAGGGCTAGAAATGCTTATATTCAGAAGTTCCAAATGGATACCTAATAGGAAGCCTTATATGTCAAACAAATTGAACATTTCTTTGCAAAACAATGCATGCATATTAGAAGAGAATAGGCAGAGAAATATGTGAAGCCTAGTCAGTTACATCAGTGTAGCACAGTCTAAAACTTAAATTTGACACAGCTGCTATAAAATATACTGTACAGCAGAAATGTAAGCAGCTAAGATCACGTTCTTACAACCAGATTATTCTCAAACAAAATGAATCATAACACTGTAGATCACTCTCACTAAGTCAGCAAAATTGATAAAGTTAGAATCTTCGCACAACCAGAAAAGAGACATTCTCGCTGTCAATAGAATTCAACTGAAAATTAGGAAATCCAACCAAAAAGGGAAAAAGTGAGAGATAAAAAGGTACCTCGTGCTCGCGGACTAACGTTTGCCGGTCCCAAAAGAAGAAGGAGCAACAAACGAAGATGATAAAGAGCAAAGCCAGACGCTTCGGTCGTTTCAGATAGTAAGCCGGATTAATGTACCTCCATTTGCTCAACGACGATCTGCTCCGCGCCATTTGATTGCACTTCTCGCCAAGGGAAAAATAGTTAATATTTCAACAGCGATTTGATGTTATTGTTGCCGGCATGGATTAGAAGCATAAACAGTGGGAAATTTAATCGGAAATTGTGGGGAATTTTGGATCAATTGAACGAGGAGAAAGATCTGGGTGCGATCCCCTCCCTCTCTCCCTCTCTCTCTCTCTCTCTCTTCCTCTCTGATTACCCTACGATTCTGAGAAGCAGTGAAATGGGAGGAGGACGAAGAACCGAAGAGACGAATGACCAAAACAAAGTCAAGGTGGCGTACCCTGCCCGTCTCGCCACTACCAGACGACGTTAGTTGGCAGTTTGCTGTGCCGCTGAATGAGTAATTGCGCTGTTCTCTCTCTCTCTCTCTCTCTCTTCGTTTTTGAATGTTCTATGGATATGCAAAAGACCTTGAAGTCGTGTGCGAAACTCTAAAAAAAAAAATCTAAGGGTGTGTTTGGTTCGCACATGGGAATTGGAATTGGAATGGGTATCAAATACTTGGTAAGGGTAATGGGTTTTGGTGAAAGTATTTAGCATGTTTGGTAGTTGGGTGGAATGGGAATGAATATTAATAGTTGGGAAAGAAATGAAGAAATGAAATGAAACCCTTATTTAATAAGGGTATGGATTTTCCCATTAATAGGGTATTCCATACCCATAGTAGCATTCTCAAAACCTATCAACCAAACACTAGCAATCACTTTCATACCCATTCCCTATACCAAAACCCCCCAACCAAACACACCCTAAGATTAATGGCTATCTTCTTCTTGTATAAATTTTTTACTTCGAATATGAATACATACTTCAGTTTATTGTAATTGGTTTGATTGTATAAATTATTATAAATATTTATGATCGCAATGTTTGTGATACAATTGTTTAAGAGTATGCGAGTAGCTTACACAAATGCAAAATACATTTTTATGCATACAATTAATAAATAAATAACTTTTGAACTATTCTAAAATAATGGCACAATTAACTAACTCAAAACACTTGCTAACTAATTTTATAAAGTGTATTCAAAGTGAGTATTAACCTTATTAAAAGTCAAGATTTCATCAATGACATTTTGGGTAATAAAATTATACCACAAATTTTGTTTTGCATATAAAATATCAACAATGGCTTTCATTTTTATTTCAATATTTAAATCTCCAGCCCAAATTGTAAAGTATAATAGAATATTTAAGTCATTGAGAACAGAGTACAATCAATCCTTTTTTTTTTTTTTTTAGTGTTACTAACTTTATTATATTGCAATATATTTTCATAACTACTTTCTCAACTTACTGAAGTACAAATAGTCAATATCACTACAAAGCAATCATTATTGTGTGGACCATACTATCAAATAATGTACATTCAATATAAAAATAATGTACATTGTATTTAGGGAATATACATTATTTGTGTATTGAATGTACATTATTTTTATAGTATAAAAATAATGTACATTCAGTACAAAAATAATGTACATTTAGTACATTAAAAATGTACATTTTATTATGGTCCACACAAATACTGGGCCGAAGCAAGTTCAATTAAACAACACAATCATCACTTGTGTCTTAGCTCCAAAATGTTGGAAAGATGTTAAAACCCATTTCGCAAATACCCAACTTTGATTGTATCCAGTTTGGATAAAAGAAATATGGGCCCAGCCTAGAATAGATCATGGATTCATGAAATCATTGTCAAAAAAATACTCCATCCACATCCACAGGTGTGTCAACTCTTCAACGAATTTATGCTGGATCTGTCTTATACTAATAATATAATGGGGTAGCTCAAGTGGTAAATGAGTTCTCTTTGTGGGGAGGAATTCCAGAAGAACCCGAGTTCAAATTTCAGAAGCGGTGATTCCCGTTTTACCAAAAAAAAAAATACAATTAGGGATAGTAGGTATATTCTATCTAGTTTTCAAGCATATGCCACTTATTCAAGTACTGGCCTTTGTAGTTGAATTAACTCTCCTCCGAACTGTATTGACTTCTTGATAAATTGAATTTGTTTCATGAAAACAAAAAAAAAAAAAATACTCCATCCATCATACTTTATTAGTTAACGCAATAATAATAATGCAACAGCTTTTCAATTTAGTTTTTCATAACAAGTTAGAAAGATCAACCAATTTATGACATCCAATGATTATAAATCATATTAGGAGATATTTCAACATAGAAAAAAAAAATAGAGAAACAAAGCATTTAAAGAAGAAGAAGAAGAAGAAGAAGAAGAAGAAGAAGAAGAAGAAGAACAATACTGAGGAAGTGAGGATTAATGAAATGCAAATAATTAAAAGAAAATGACACTTTTTTGTCATTAAATTATAGAAAAACAACATGATTTGTTTCTTAATCGTATCACTATCACTATTTGTCCATCGATTGTATATAATGTGATTTTTTTAAATATAAGTTGAATACAATTTAGGGACAAAAAATCCCTTTACAAATAATTAATAGACAACAAGTGATATATGTATATTTGATGGATGAAATGTGCTATTTCTCTTTAATTTAATGACTATAAATATAATTATTTAATGATTCATATCAAATCCATTGAGTGATATGTTTCCTTTTGATTTTTTTACATGAAAGGTCACATACGTAATCACGATGCGAACGTGTGTTTTAAGTGAAACACACATTGTGATCCTAACCTATAAAGAATCACAAGAAGATAAATCATTTTAGATTATACATGTAATCAATTCAATTTAAAAAATCAATAAATAACGTTCACATGGTGTTTTCATATTTTATCTCTTATTTCAATATTTTTTTTAGTACTATTGACTTTGTTACAATGTAGTATCACCCCATAAAAGCTTAAAACCATAACATTCTATTTGAAAGAATCACTTCGTGCTATTAAACCACAAGAACATTGGCCTTATTTCAATATTTTGTTACTTAAAAATTCAAAAAAAAATCAAATAAAAATAGTAATATCCACTTTTTTTGGGGTCACAAATAATGACACATGATTAAAGTAAATAGTACGGAGTAATTAATTTATCTCGGATGTGACCATTCCGGTTCAGGCCGTGAACGAAAACCGGTTGAGTTGGGTCCCACGTAAGGGGGCATCTGGGCCACACAGAAATGTACGCTGATCTGGTGCATGAACAACCACCGGATGTTTGGTGGTCCGCTTTAAAGCCTATTTCCAACCGCAACCACAAAGCTGCCACGTCCCACGCCTCTGCGATTGGCTGCCATTGATTCACTCTACGATTAGTCTACTTTAATAATAGTGTCTGTGGCCCCCACCTTAGTTGACGGCATAACCTTTGCCACGTCATTCTACCTTCACTCCTCAACCATCGATTTCCATTTGGAACCCCTGCCATTGGATGACAACTCCCCCACAAATCATCATAGGCATGTTTACTACTAAGATAAAAGTTCTCTATTTTGCCAACAAATTCTCTATTTTTGTTAGACTAAAAAAAAAAAACATTATTTTGTGTGGGTAAAGAGTGTGCATTAAATTTATCAATTCATCTATGTTGATCAAGAGTGATTTTTCCCACAAAATTCTCTATTTTTGTTAGATTAAAAATAATTAATTTGTGTGGGTAAAGAGTGTGCATTAAACTTATGAGTTCATCTAGGTTAATCAAGAGTGAAAAATTCATAAAAAATGTAGTGATATTTTTGTAATTGTGACGATACATTTGAAAATATTTTGATAATGTATGTGTGAATAACTAACAATGCACTTTGAATCTATACTTGTGTGCTCTATTAGTTATCTGCAAATACACAATCAATAGTTTTCAAATAAATCATATATAATTATTTAAATATTATCACATTTTTTATTAACTTCTTTTTTCTTAAGTTATAGCCATTAATCAACTTGTATGAATTACTGAGATTAATCCGCATTTTTTTTTTTAACAAAAGTCATCATGTACAACTCTTTGACATAGGCGGTTGCACCAAGTCATGATCAAGATTTGACATAAGCCAAAATTATGTATTAAGCTCACACTGTCAAACTATCACCTTATAATGTATGCTAAATGCTAATGGTGGTATAAATTACTTACAGGATGATTAAGTAAGTGAATCATGATTCTCGTACTGAAATCTGCAATTGAATCCGTCACATGAGATTTTAATAGTGTAATTTATTTTTCATTTATCGTTTGTGGGCTATACACAAGAGAAGTGATTACCTAGTGCACATGCTCATACAATGTATAGATTTTCTTGTCACCCAAAAAAAATTATAAGTCTACTAAGTACAATTTAAATATATTCACAAACATTACTGAAAACATTCACCAACTTTTTCAACAATATAAATAATAAAAATAAATAAATATAAATTCACCGTACAACACATGTCACAAAACATTAAGAAAAATATATGTCATGCTTTTTTAGTAGTGTACATACAATATTTCGTATATTTTTCTACAAATACATTTTTAGTAGTATATTAGACTAATTATCTGGTTTCTAGAACATTCCGTTTATGCTGGTGATTGATTCTACACTTATTATTATTAATTGGCCTTTTGATCTTGTGGTTGTGATGTTGGGTATGTTTGGTTATTGGCGGATCCGCCAAAAAATTTTTGGCGGATTCGCCAATTTTCAGCATTTTGACTTCGGTCAAAACGCTGAAAAGCTGTTTGGTTAATGGTGGTTTGGAGCAGCGGTTTCGCTCCAAACCGCCAAGTTGCAAAACGCTGCAAGTAGCAACGTTTTGCAACAACATTTTGGGGAAATATTTTATTTCCCCAAAATGCCCTTATAATTATAAAAAAAAATAAAAAAATTAACTTTTAGTTTTTCCAGCGGCAACGGCCGCTGGGCAAACATTGTTGTAAAGAAAAGGAGCCTTGAGGCTCCTTTTATAGGAGCCTCAAGGCTCCCTTCCTCACTTATCCCACCGATGTGAGATAAGTGAGGGGGAAAAGATTACAAAAGGGGAGCCTTAGAGGCCCCCCGCCCCCCTCTTTTTTTTTTTCTTTTTTTTTTTTAACATTATTATTATTATTGTTGTTATTATTATTATTGTTATGTTATGTTATTATATTTATGTATGTATATACATATATATATATATATATATATATATATATATATATATACCCTTTTGGTCATTTTACATGTCAACCGCTAATCTAAACAGCTAATTTTACCAAACATCTTTTTACAAACCGCTAATACAATTCACTGGTCAAACCCGCTAATACAATCCGCTATTTGATAACCGCTAACACAATCCGCTACCGCTAAATTCCAACCGCTGATAACCAAACAAGCCCGTTAACTATTGCTGATACTTTCAATTAATGTCTCCTCACCAAAGAACAATGCATTGTGGAATATCTTTGATATAACTAGTGTATGCCAACATCAATAATATATATATATATATATATATATATATATATATATATATAATATAAACTCTCATGCATGAGGTTTGTAGGTTATTTGAGGTACACCTTGATTTACTTTTTTTTTTTTTTTAAATACTGATATTTAAAAAAGAGCAAAGTAAAGAGGGTCATTAAGTTTGAAAATGAGTAATTGTATCTACTGCCGTCAGGATTATAATTTTGTAGAGGCTAAATCTCGATAGCTCAGTGATATTTTATGTGATAGGATCAGTGTTTAGTGTCCAAAAGAAGCCCATTATAGAGGGCTAAATCTCGATAGCTCAGTGATATTTTATGTGATAGGATCAGTGTTTAGTGTCCACAAGAAGTCCACAACATACAGAAAAATTTTTACATTGCGATTGTTATGGCTCGATTTTGAGTTATAGCCTCAATTTACCAACTGAGATGCTCGTGCTATCTGCACAGTTGAATATATATATATATATATATATATATATATATATATATATATATATATATATACTAATATATATACTAATGCTAAAAAAAAAAATTGTACAACACAAATTTAAAATTTAAAATAATGATATGGGACATAAGTACTAATTTAAGTAGGCAACATAATATCAAAATTCAAAAATCAAAATCCGAGGTGACAGCAGCTACTAAATTCTTGGTTCATCTGATCTAGTTGGTAGTTTTCATTCTGAGCCACGTCGTCCACGTCACTCATGGGTTGGTAGAACATCACTAAGAATGAGATATTTTCACGTCCAACCACATAAATTATTATTTTATTTTAAAAAATTCAAATATTTTGACAATGATGCCCTTGGAAGTTATAAGTTCAATTGTGGTTGGGTGAAATTAGTCAAAAAATATCTATCATAGTCCACCTAAAGCTTTTACCAATACACAACACGTGGAGATTATAATATAGTATATGTGGCTTATGTTTCATTTCCACCGATAAATTTAAATTAATTTTTTAAAAACAATTATTTAAAAATTTAAAAAAAAAAAAAAAAAACTCGTCTTTGGCCATGGAGACGAAGAAGGTTTCTTCGTCTCCATCCTTCTTCCATGAAGACGAAGCTTTTTTTTTTTTTTTAATAATTATTTTTAAAAAATTATTAAAAAATATTTTAGTTTAGACTATGAGTTTCAGCTATTATAATTTAGACTAGTAGTCTTTAAAAACTAAACAAACTTGTGTATGAAATTTAGCCAAAACAATAATCTTCGATGTGTATTAAGTGTTGGTCATCAAAACAAAACATGCATAAGATGGCCACGTAAAAGCAGTCCCATGCATGAACCCTCCAGCTTTTGAATCCAATTTTAACCACAAAAAATCGAAACCAAAAATCGTCGCACAAAATTAAAGCCGTGACAGTACTCCCACGACAATGTGACATCTAATCACAAAACATTGGCCACATTCACAGATAGCCGTCAACGACTAGGAAACAACCTTAAGGATTGCTAGCTATTGCTTGCGCCTCTGACATTCGTCAATTATTGATGAGTACTCTTATCACCTCATCATTCATATATACATACACCTTTAGAAAGGAAAATGATGTTGAGCGACAGATGGGGGTGGTTTTTGTTTGACACGCCTTGTATCAATTTGTTGCACGTAATTTGGAGAGCCTCTAGAACGTACGATATTGGTATATATGATTGGCCACTAGGTTAGCGGACCGGAATTTCCCTAGCAAGTGGAGGAAGAGCTTACTCGTTGATAAGTTTTTGGTCATGTTTTTGTTTAGTTGGTGGAGAGAAGAGAGAGGGTAGGGGTTCTACGGTTTATTATTATTTAAAAGAAGTTACAGAAAGTGAAAAAAAAAAAAAAAAGGTTTGGTGCGCGTTGCAAGCACTAGTATTGTCCAACGTGATATTGAAAATTGTGATAACTTTTTTTAATATATAGTTTACGACTCTTTTACCTACATGAAAGTTACTCGTTTGATTCTTATCAATATTCTCTGAGTCAAGCTCGTCGCACCGGTCTTCCTAGTGTAACTTATATTTCCTATGTGGTTTGTGAGCTATTACACAAAAGCGTGATTATCCAATGTACACCCACAAATAGTAATTGCGAGTTTCTCTAGTCACCAAAAATAAAATAAAAATTACACAATAATCTTTACTTAAACACCATAATAGAACTCATAAAAATAGACGAGAAGTAAGCTAGACTACTATCTAAGTGGTTAAATGTTAGTCATTGTCATTTTGAATATAATGAACACTATACATAATACATAGAATATTTAATTTGATTTTTATGGTGGAACGTTTTGCCGGCTTTGAAGTATTACATGTAATGAATAAGATTAGTTTTGTTGTGATGTGATTCTAGTTGAGTGATTTTGAAAATCTATTCATAAGCTATTCATTTTTACAACTATTGCTTGTTTGATGAAAGTTCATAATTTTATTAAATGTTTCCTACAAAGTTTACAACTAATATTCTTATGTACAATCCATAGAATTTTCAAATACATAAAGAAAAATGACACTTTTAACTATTGAATGATAATGATATAGTCCATTCTTCCCCTTATAAATTATAACTGCATTAATTTCTCCTCCCTAACTCGTTACCAAATAGTATGCAACTATAAAATTTAAAGAACTTTTATGTAATTTTAAACTATCAGCCCTCCCATTATTTTTGCAGTAGTCATAGGAGTTGAATAAAAATATTAGTTTTGAAGGAAAGTTGAAAGAGTAATGTCTGAAAATATACTACACCACTATAATTTGAGTCAAATGATGGAGGACATCTTAGTTACTCCCGAATGATTTGTACTGATTAAATCTCATCCTAAAAAACTTTATATGACATGCTTAATCAAGAGAGTGTATATAAAAATTAAACGAGAAATTTGTTAGTGCAAAATCATACCATCGTATTTATTGAGCAGTATGAGCACCCCATTTGTTGGGCAAACGTGTCCTTTTTATATTAATATATAGGTTGAATTAATTAATTAATTAATTAATTAATGAGAGGTTTTAGGAATTGGTGTTGTAGAGTTGTAGGAGTTCGAAGGGAACAAGGTTTTTGTGGACAGTGATGTGGAGAGAGAGAGGGAATGAATTGAAGCCAGCAATTTGGTATTAAAAAAAATGGTAGAGATTTGATGGCATTATTTTGGAACACACAAATGAAAAAAAAAAAAGAAGAAAAACTTGTAACCCACGTACACCACAGCACCACCTTTGTGATGTTCCTTCCACATAGCACCCCACAGTACACAAGAAAATTTCCCCATATATTACATCTACTTCTCCCACCGCTTATCTCGCCCGCCTCCACGCCTCATCGGAGACACAAACACACTCACTCACCTCTGGCTTCCCTCTATTTTCTCCTGCTTTCGTATCCACACATAACCCTTTCCGCATTTCAACCTTTAGATTCCTCTCTCTCTCTCTCTCTTCTCTCTTCTCTCTCCCCTCTTTTCAATCCACACAAACACATCGCTAGTTTTGCGTCTCTGTTTACTGCGTCTTCCTGTTTATATATATAGTTCCGGCCGTGAATACGCGTCTCCCGGCCTGCGGTGTACGTAGTAGTGTATACATACAGGGCGGTTGTACGTATTATGAACCACCAGGTGGGAATGGGGGGCGGAGGAGGTTATTGTTGTGAGCTTTGCAAAGGAGAGGCCGCCGTTTGTTGCCCTTCGGATTCCGCGTTTCTGTGTTGGAGCTGTGACGCTAAGGTTCATCAGGCGAATTTTCTCGTTGCTCGCCATCTTCGTTTTATTGTTTGCAGTGTGTGTAAATCCGTGACGGGGAATCGAGTCTCCGGTGTCCGGGAGGGTCCGTTTTCCGATCTGTGCCGTTCCTGTTCGCCGGTGGATGAGGAGGAGGAGGATCTGGATGCGCTTTCTTCTTCCTCGACTTGTGTTTCCAGCGCGCATAGTTCGTGTAGCCGGAAGAGCGGGAGGTTGTCGGAATGCTCGGATTCCGACCGCGATTTTGAGAAGAAAAGTCAGAAGAGACCGCCGCGGGGGGCGAGATCGGAGGCGGTGGATCCGGTGGCGGAGGGCATTTTCGTCAATTGGTGCGCGCGGCTGGGAATCGGGGGCGGGGAGGATAAACACGTGACGCGGAAAGCTCGCGGCGCGTTTCGGCTTTGCTTGGCTCACATGACGGCTCTGCCCTACCGGGTCTCCCTCGCCGCGTCTCTATGGTTCGGCTTGAGGAGGTGCCCCGGAAAACCCGGGCACACGTGGCGAGCTCTGAGGAGGCTGGAGCAGATCTCCGGCGTGCCGGCTAAGCTCATCGCCAGCGCGGAGTCGAAGCTTCAGCTGGCGGAAAAAGCCGGGAAGCAACGGCGCCAGTGGCTGACGGAAGGCTGGGATGAGTGCTCGGTTTAATTTGATTCGATCGCGTCGCAGCTCGCCAACTAAGTAGCTTAGCTAGGCAGCTAGCTAATGGATGAAGCCGGCTTTGATTTTGATTGATCTTTTAGACAAAGATTCGCTGATTCTCTCCGATGTCGGAAATAACCAACTCTCTCTCTCTCTCTTTCTCTCACTATCTCTCTCCCCTTTTTTCCTTTCTTCTAAACTGACCGTAGCTACTAGGTAGCTAGGTTTAGAGAATTGTTAGATGGATGGGGAAATTGGGTTTTCCCCTACTGTTCGATCGAGCTACTATGCATGCTGGTATGCATTTTGGGATGGTTCCAACTATTGAAGCTAGCGTGGATGTCGTCTTGTCTCTGTACAATTGTACCGTACTAGAAAAGCTACTACAACGTTAGTTGCTGTTTTCTGGGCTTCATTTTAAATGTTGTAACCTAGCTTGCAGCTGGTAAATTAAAACCATGTTTCTTATGTCTATGCCACATCAAATTATGAACCAAAAACAATACAAATGGTAACAATTTGAAGTCGAAAGTTGTTTACGAATGGTCTATTTAAAAATTTAGTACAAACTACTATTGCAGGGGTGCATCTCGATTAAAACCATCCTCTTTTTTTTTTTTTTTTTTTTTTTTTTTTTTTTTTTTTTTTTTTTTTTTTTTTTTT
>NC_044917.1:1554138-1637161 GCF_003576645.1 Ipomoea triloba | reverse complement strand
TTTTTTTTTTTTTTTTTTTTTTTTTTTTTTTTTTTTTTTTGTCATTCATAGATTCGAGTCCTTAAGTGTTAGTGCTCACAACGAGAATATGTAGTATATGTTACGGAGCATTATGTAAGTAAGCACCTTAATTACTAGCAATTATAGGAAATGCATGTGCACCAAATAGGATATATATATATATATGATGTGAGGTGAAATTTTATATGTTGCTATCTTTATCCTATTTCTATCCCATTATGCCATTATGGTGATTTTGACTTAGTCGAATGTGACAAGTGTTTTTTCAATCAAAGAGTTACAGGGGTACTTGTTAGGCTGAAAACGCATGTATTAAGAGAAATGCACGTGTATGGGAACACAACACAATTGCGCAGAGCACTTACTATATTTAGTGGTAATAATGGGAGAAGTAAAAACAAATATACAATAAAAAATTATTTATTATAAATGATTGGTGGTATTTCTATATAATTTTTTTAAAGAAAATATCGCCTACAATAAGGTAATAAATTGTAATATGTATCTCAACTGGTTGGTAGGATTTAGACTTTGCATTTGTGATCGCTAACAATATTTATGAACTTAATTTTAGTTGATTGACCAGTTGAGTTGTGCTCTATTATGAGAGCGTCATATTGTTTTATAATTGATTGATGGGATTGTTGTGTTGTGTTGGTTAATCTCATTTGAGTGTCCTATTAGTTGACTTGGAGGGGGTTACAACGTAAATTATACCACGGACCATAGTCTACATTGCATTGTGGAGCTTGATTCAAAAATAACCTTCTGCAATTGACACATTATGTACATGTAGATAACTATTTATGTACTTGCAAACAAATTAAATGAACATAATAAGGTAATTACAGACACATACCATAATAGCTACAGATACATAAACAGTTAATTGCACATATAAAATATGTTAACTGCAGACATATAACATGTTAACCAACATCTTATGTGTCTGCTGTTAACATATTTTATATATGCAGTTAACATTTTATGTGTTTATAGTTATCATATATTATGTGCATGTAATTATAATATTACATGCATTCTATTTGTTTACAAATACAAAAACTATTAATTCTAGCTATCGAACATGTTAACTACAAACACATAATTTTTGGACCAGAATTCACAATTGAAGTGCATGCCACTATGCATATTTGGACATTATGATCGGTGATGAGATGTCTATTGATATTTCTATTCCAAATTATTATGTCGAACCGGATTCAGAATATACCATTTATATACTGAATGCTTACAATTTACATATTGAATGTTCACAAATTGAATTGTGAATATTCAGTATATAAATTGTGATGGGTCCATATTGACCTTGCAAGGTGGACTCGGGTCCACAGACTAATTTGCTTGGGTTAATTCTCATGGGCTCAAAGAAATGCAAAAGCCCAAATCAAGAACGACACGGCGAGTGTATCATACCACTTCAAAGCCCAATCAAGCACAGGAGACAAAGCCCCAATTGTCAGATTTTGCTCACAAAGACACTACTTCATATACGTTAAACGTAGAACTGTAGAAGGGAGTAGATTTGTGTTGTTATGGCGACTTCACAGTCTCTTTCATCCTCCATGGAAGCAATATCGAGCTCCGGTTTCATTCCGAGGTTTTCAGAAAGGCCTTGTGCTGTTCAATCTGTCAAAATCACTGCTGACTGGCTCGGCAGCTGGGGGAATCTGAAATCCAGTGTAAGCGTGGCACATGGAATCTCCTCTTCCGTCGCCGGCTCTCGAATTGCGGCGCTTCCGCGCGAAGAATCGTCTGGTGGAGACGCCAACGAGGAAGAGCAAAATCGTCGGCTCAATGACGAAAATGGATTTGGTTTGGCTTCTGAAGGAGCTGTTTCCTGGTCTCAGGTACCGGCATTCCACGCATCAATTCGCCTTGATTTTTATTTGTCTTTGTCGGAATTATCTGTATTCGTATGTGCGTGTGTGTATTTGTTTGAAACCGCTTGCGGTGCGGGTTTCCATGATATAATCTGTTTGTTGAAATGCCAAATGGGCAAATGGCTACTTAAGTCTTGTTTTGATGGATCTCTCATGTTCTGAAGGGTGATTCTGATGGGAAAATTGAAACTTACAAAGATAGAATAGCGAAAATGGTTACGCCCCTTGAAGTATCACATGGAAGCACGGTAGGGGGAGGTACAAGGGCTGGGCTCTTCAGGACACCGATATCAGGGGGCGTGCAAAGTGCCACTTCAGCCCATGGTTTACCAAAACCTGCATTAGCAGTTCGCAATCTAATGGAGCAGGTAAAGTTCTTGTTAGGTGATATTTGAATTGCAATGCTTATTCCATAACAGATAATCGATCTAACCTGTTATTCTTCTTGTTTTGGAATGGTTGCAGGCTAGGTTTGCCCATCTATGCACTGTGATGTCCCAGATGCATCATCGCCGAGGGGGTTATCCATTTGGTTCCCTTGTAGATTTTGCACCAGATGCCATGGGGCGTAAGTTGTTAAACTCTATTGTTTTGATACTCCATGTACAGCTTTTTCATCCAATCTGATTTTTCGTTAAGCATCTATCTGAGTTGGAGAACCTATGATAGAAAATTTGGCATGTAGCTGCATTCCAACATAGGTGTAAAAATCTGTTCCAATTTGCTGCAATGTTTTGACCTGGTTCTTTGGCTTCTTCTCTACAGATCCAATATTTTCATTCTCGCCATTAGCTATTCACACTAGGAATTTGTTAGCTGACCCAAGATGTTCGATGGTTGTGCAGGTTAGTGAGGTTGATTACAAAAAATTATGTGTGCGAGTTATATTGTTCAATTGTTGAGTTACCTGAACCTTTTGGCATTCTAGATTCCTGGATGGAGTGGCTTATCAAATGCAAGGGTAACCATATTTGGTGATGTTTATCCTCTCCCAGAAGACCAACAGGTGGTTGCATTCTTCAGTCTATGATATGAGGTTCATATATGGTTTTGCATTTTATATATGTCATATGTGGAACAGCCTATTATTGTTATTTCCTGCTATTATATTATAATGTTCTCTCTGATTTGTTCAATTCTGATGACAATTATCTCAATTTAGAAATTGAGTGTGTATAACCTAATAACTGTCTTGTTTCTCTGTTTCCAGGATTGGGCTCATAAACAGTACATAGCAAAGCATCATCAAGGTCCTTCACAACAGTGGGGAAATTTTTATTACTTCAGGATGCAAAACATAAGGTTATCTTCTTTTTTTTCTTCTTCTTCTTCTTCTTCTTCTTCTTCTTTTTTTTTTAATAAACAAATTATTATTATTCCATAAAAAGGAAAAAGGTTAGCAGTTTTTGTGTCTGCATTCTACATTAGACATTAGCAAGTTGATCATGCCTTGGGGTTCCTTAGTCTCACTGCTCTATCTTAAAAAATTAATCTGCTTAGAGTTTTAATTTCATTTGTTTGCTAAGTTGTGAGTTGCTAGATATTCATTCTTATAACTCTATCTCTCTCCTTTTTATTATTATTACTATTATCAAGGGTACCTTTTTGTGCACATTTCATATGTATGCCTTTGTGATAATAGAAAATGCCCTCAGGAGAACCTTTGTGTATCTAAAGAACTGACTTGTGTATATCTCACTGACAGTGACATATACTTCATTGGAGGTTTTGGAACAGTTGCTTGGGTTGATGTCAATGAATATGAAACCCTCGAGCCTGACAAAATTGCTGTTGATGGGGGTGAACAAAACCTCAAGGTAGGCAAATTGAACTATGAGAAAAATGGCATCCTTTTACCATGTGCCTCTCTATAGTGTTTGGATACTTGAACAACTGAGAAATTCAGTCTGTGTCTGCTAATTAAAAAAAAATCAGTATATATGGTGCAACTTATTTAATTTTAGTGGCTTTGGCACATTACATCTAATTCTCTTATTGGTATTGAAACATAGTTTCTCAGTAAGTAATAGAAAATCTTTATCAATGATTCTCTATAAGACACATAAATTAGTCAAATGACTTGGGATAATCATGTCCGTGTCCCAAACAGCACCAAACACTTTCTAACTTTTAATTGCAATTGTGATATTGCTATTGATGCAGGAACTGAATGCACTCTTCTCAAAACCCCTAAAAGATCTTCTTTCACAAGAAGCTGAGGTGGACGATGTCGCTCTGATATCAATAGACAGTAAAGGCACTGACATTCGTGTCCGCCAAGGTGCACAGGTACACATTTTATTCTGCACTCTTTTTCTTCAACTTCAGAGCTGTTCTCACCTTCCTCCAACTCCCCCTGCAGTTCAACATTCAGAGGATATCCTTTGAAGAAGGGCATTCGGTTGAAACACTAGAAGAAGCCAAATCAGCGCTCCGGAAACTAATAAATAAAGGCAAAGTTCACAATTTGCAGAAATGAAAACTTTCCATGCTCTTTTCTGGACTTGTGGAGGTTGTGAAACTAGGTTTAAGCGGAACTTGTAACATCATGATTTGGAATTCGCTTGCAAGCTTGTAGCATTAGAAATACTAAGCAATACTTACTATGAGGGTTCTCAGGTGAGAGTTTGCAAAGAGGTGCTAAATTTTCCACATCTAGTCTAGAATAATAATAATAGTGTCATACTAAGACATGATGTGTGTGAGATAGAATAAACTTGTCTGCTTTAAAAATGTGCTGCCAAACTTCTGTGTATGCCACTATATGCCAATTGTTATATTGTGAATCACTGACATACATATTCATTTTTAGTATATTGGAAGTTTATTTTTAATGTTTAATTTTAATAAGTTCAAGGTTAGCATATTACTTAAAAGTAAACCTTATTATATTAAAAAAATAAATATGTATCCTAGTTCAGGATATAATTTGCTAGTTTGAGCTCTTGGCTCTTTTATCTTTTTTTTTTTTTTTAAAAAAAGTTATTATTATTATTATTATATGTGATTTCACTGCACACGTCAGGGATAGTAATTGCGTTTTCTTTTGGTCACCCAACCAAAAAAAAATTGATTCCAAGGTATAGTCAAAAAGGAAAGAATTTCTTTGAATGAATATACATCAAAGTCAGACATTATGGTGTCAAGGCACAAACCTGTGGCATGAGATAGCAAATCTATGTAGGAGGTCAAAGGTTTAAACTCTATTTCCATTCAAATGTACAAAATTTTTGAAAAGAACTTTAAAAAAAAATCAAAATGAATATATTTGAAGAATTGATTATGATTACGGCTGACTAGAAACAGATGAGAAGAACTCATAACTCCAACTTAGTTCTCCACATCTCCCCAATGACCTTTTTTGGTGCTGGATCATCAGGCCCCTTGTCGCGTTGCCCTGATGTGAAGTACAACCATCCATCCCAGAACCCAACAAGAGTGGTTTTCACGCGGAAAGGAAGTTTTCCAACGACTTTCCATTTCTGTAAATATTCAAAACCAGAAGCAGGCAAAATATTTATAAAAGGGTGAAAACAGATGCATGACTAAGAATTAGCAGGGCTTGGTTTCATAATGTGCAGGTTCAACAGGTCTTGCGGAATCCAGATTCCAAATAGGTTTACCAAGATGGTGTTACTATTAAAGAGTTGCTAACTAAATGCAGAAAGAACACATTCAGAACAAGAGAGGGAGCTAATCCGCAAGGTTGGAGACTTGCAGAGTTGCAGGCAGCTTCGTGTAATGAGTTATGTATACAGGCTAAGTAACGGCAGCAGGAAACTCAGAAAAGCATTCAACCATTCACGTGCGAAAAAAAAAAAAGGTGCACTGCCCAGAATGTAAATGGAGGGTACCTGTGTGTTGAACTGAAACTCGAATATTTCACCAACAAGAATCATCCTTTTGGTTTCTGGGTGCTTCTCAGTTGTTCCTCCAGCAATGAAAATTGAATTGTTAACGATTGCCCAAGCGAACTCTATATGGGAATCTGGTTTAGGCATTGGAGGCAAAGTTTTCCACTTCATATCATCATCTAACATGTAAACATGATCATATACAACCTGCAGAATTCAATATCCATGATAATAATTTAATAATTAAACATCAAGCAAATGAGCCCTTATATTTGAAAAACCAGTGGCATGAAGTTTTGGAAATTGTATGGAATAGAGTAATCATCCTCACAGTTTGCAATAAATCATGAGGTTTCCTTGCAAAAAGTGAGAACTAGAAAATCCAACCAAGCAATAATAGTACACAAAAGCATGCTCATTGGAAACCAGCAAACATTCACAATGGATAATACACAACCATTCAGTGCTGGATTAATTTACTGTCAGATTACCTCATTCCGACGTGAGCATTTGAAAATTGGTGATCCAGGTTTGGCCATAAAATCACCCTCTTGACCACCAAAGACATAAAGTCGATCATCAAATACAACACAAGTCCTGCACAAGATTTATGGTAAAATGCAGAAAATCAACTTTAAGGAGTGCCTGACAATCACATGATAAGTCCTTTAATATTAATCAGTCTTTTTCACCAGAAAGATAAACATGGATGACTTTCTCCAGAAGGAGCTTGGCAGCTGAAGTCCCATAGGAAGTGCTAAGTGGCTGATGTTCCACAGTAACAAAGAAATTTGTTATTGTTCCTATATAGTGATACTTTTTTGGACAATACAGGGCAGCCATTGTTAATCTGATACACATATCGAACACCAATATTTTCTATAGAAAAGTTTATTTTATTACTTAATTATATATATATTTTTTGGAAACAACTTATTTATATATTTAATTAATTAAAAAAAAAAAAAAACCTTCTGGAGGAGGAATGCAGAGGCAGGTAGAAACCATCCTTGAGTATAACATAAACAAGACACCACTTGTATGTGCACAACATAAACACTTGTGAGTACCCAACATACCTATGAGGCCCACCACGAGGAATAGGTATCTCAGAGCGCCACTCTGTTTCTAAGACTTTTCCATCTTCAACTGCAATACTCCAATGCTCTAGTGCTGGAGTGTGCCGATTCTCTTTGCTTCCACCCATCACATGGAGCCGGCCTCTCCAAAGCGTTGTTGCAGGTGCATACCTGAAATTCACTAATCAGTAATCTTCATGCACATTGAATCTAAGGAGGTCTGATTAACAGCATATTTACTACTCAGTATTAGACAATACTAAGTGCAGAGTTGAGCCCTAGATGCAGTAAACATGAGAGCAACAGTCACATGGGGCATGCATACATACATACATACATATAACAGATATGTATGTTTGTGTGTTATATGTATGTATCCACAGTACAAAGGCGAGTTTGCTGCTACCATATATACAAGGACTACTAATAAATGTAAAATCCCTAATCTATGGTATAATTGATTCTGAAACTATAATACTAAGAAACCACAAAATTTATGAGATAATTACACATTAGACTGTGATCTTATTTTTTTGTTTTGTTTTGTTTTTTATTTTTTGTTTTTTGTTTTTTGTTTTTGTTTTTTGTTTTTGTTTTTTTTTTTTTTTGTTTTTGTTTTTTAAGACCTTAGGACATCAAATGTTCCTGAATGTTCATAAAGTACCTTGAAAAATTATTTATGAACTAAAAGTGAAAAATGGAATAAATACTTGCACAGAATTACTTTGATTCAAAAACTTTTAGGCATGCCATTTAGAATGAACTTAGATCCAAAAGGAGAGATAAAATCTGAAAACTCACAAAATAAAATGCTAAATGCAGAGGAGTAACCTAAAAACTATGTGAGGTGGTAGACTGGTAGCTTATCCAAGTCAGTTCAGTAAGAACACATCAGCTATATGACTATCAGCAACAAATATGATATTTTTGGGTAATTTAAGAATTCTTGCATGTAATTGAAAAGACAATTACTAATTAATAAATTCTTACCTTGGTACTGGCAGGGGAGGCATATCCTGCCATTGCTTTGTCACAGTGTCCAGCACAAATGTGTGTGCAGTAGGGCCTCTACATTGGGGACCATACTGTCCAGTGACAACATAAATGTATCTCCCATCTGTTACCATACCTAAATGTGAATGGGCCATATCTTTGGGCATATCAAACCTCCCTCCCCAAGTGTTATCCGTAAAATTGTATATGTCAACGTGAGAATGAACCTATTACATTAAAGAATGTAGTTAGGACCATCACTTTGTTAACCAAGACATGAATTTTTGCTCATATTGCATTGTGTAAGAAAGGCAGAAGTAGATTCAGTGCAATTTTTTTTTAAACATAGAGAGCTTGTTTTTCATTTCAACATAGCAGATAAGGAGCAACTCAAAGCTATAAAACACATTTATACCACAACTTGATACTTCTAAATATCATAACAAGCCAGATTTAATAAACAAGTAACTTTATCATCCTAAAGCAGCTCAAAACTTATGGATTGAGTAATTCCAAGTGTCTGAAGTAGAAAGAACTCAGACCAAAATCATAACCCCATAATTAGCTCCTCATCAAATTCCAATTAACAATAAGTTACTGATTACTATAGGGAAAGAATGTGGTGGAGAATCTCCTCACAAAATCAATGGTTCCATATCCAGCAAAGACATAAAGAAGGTTCTTGATTTGTATTGCAGCACCATCAAGACGAGGCACTGGGGCTGGGGGCATCTTCTCCCATTTTAACTCTGGAGCAGGCAAATCAGCAAAGGTAGCTGATAATTTCCTCTCAGAAACATCTTTTTTACTCTTCTTAACTGCCCCCTGTCAACAAACAAATGTCCCATTTCAAACATCAGATCAAGAGCCATCAGACCATCATAGAAATCAAAGCTTGACATAAAAATAACATATGTATCTCGGAAATGTATGTATCTATCCGCAGTTGAATTTAAGAGTTTTAAGCCAAACATTGATTATATTTCTAAGAAGTAGCAGACGGTGAATGGATTATGAGTAAGCAAGACAACCTCACCTCCGATATGTGTGTCTGATTTGGGAAGATAACGGCATTGGTGCGGGAGACAGCCCAGTTAGCAGAGGAAGACGACGAAGCCCACAGTAGATCTGCTACGAGCGCGGCTCCTAACAGCCCCGCGCATATAAAAACCAGCTTCGTTGTTCTGTTCTTTCCCGTAGCTCCTCTCGCACCAAATCTCATTGCATTTGTTCCTTCTCAATCGCCACTCACCGACTACAACTACTTCTTCCGTAATCCAAATCCCTTTCTCGCAATTCTTTGCTCGTGGCAGTGAAGCTGTCGCAATTCCTTGCTCAAATGAAGTATAACCAAGAATGTACCTTCGTCTTTAAGAAATCGCTACAGACTAAAATGCGATACAATAGAGAATTAGAGATCATGGAACTGTACGGTAAATCGGTAATGAAGCAGGAAGCTGAGAGATGAGAACTGGTAGTTTTTTTCGCGGGCTTTCTGAAACTTTCTGGTGAATTGGGCATTTGGGCATGGACTGAATGAAAGATTTCGAGTTTAATATGCAATACTAGCCCATAAAGCCCAGCCCATTAAGGTGCCAAGCCCAAAATTTTGTACAACATGCAATAGTTATACCATGGGTCCTGGTCCATCAGGTGTACCCGTGTTTATTTTGAATCGTGAACATTTAGTATGTAAATTATAAACATTTAGTATGTAAATGATGTATTTTGGACTCGGATCCACAGAATAATTTGTTGTATACATGCGAGAGCGTACATAAGAGATGTCGAGATCGATTCACCTTATTTTATTATATAAAACTATCAATGCATAGTAGGTTAATTTTAATCTTGTTTAAATCACGTTTATAGAGTTTATTTAACTAAAGACTAACATATACTATTTAATATGACATGCTATTGCCAAAGGCCTTGTGGTCTAGTGACACTCGGTATCTCGATTTACGCTCTCACATGGATGATGGGAGTGGGTTTGAGCCAAAAATATGACACGCCATTTAGTTGCTGAACATGTATATTTCAAGTTCAGCTCTCTACGAAAATTGTCGACCTTTTTGATTTGAACCGATCAACTACAAGCAACCTGAGCTGATTACCTCGTCCTTTGCCGGCTAGGGTCACAAGACGGACTTTATCTGCACCTACGGGGATTGCAAACTTTCCCATAAATCAAAACATTCACATATACCTACTTTCCCACTGTTCAAAGCTGTTGGGTTAATATATAATAATATTTGCGGTATAAACACACCCTGTTCAACTGGTAAGAATTTTGCATTCCAAAAAAAAAATGACCATTACAAAATCATAAATGTTTTGAGAGTAAACATAGATGACAAAAACCCTACTTGAGCTATACAGAAATTAGATATTCATCCACTATGTTCAAACAAGCAATGTTCTACCATCCTTAAGCATGCATCATCATCAATTGCATACTACCATAGTGTCATTATCACTATATATACTGCAACCACACAACTATCACAGCACAAATCACAGAAAAAATTGAATTTTACACTGGATACTGAGAATCAAACAGGTATGACATCAGCTTTCGACGCGTCATCACACCTCAAAATAATCCCCTCAAGGCTAGCTGGAAAGATGCATTTCATCCACTGGCATCCTGTTGTTAATGGCTCTGGTTCTGGGGGAGGCACAATCATAAGCACATTCTCAGTCCTGTGCACCACCCCCATTACACTCACTGTGCTTCCTTCTTTGATATACCTACCAAAGGGACAGAAGTTAGTATCTATCCCCAAGCATTATAATTTGCTAATGCAAGAGGGAAGTAAAAATGAAAAATATTTGTTGGATAGCTTCTGGTTTTGGCGTTTCTGATCTTGGTTAGTAGTTTTTTTTTTGGGACGACAAGGGAATCCCGCATCCACTACCCGAGGGTGCATTATAAACCAAGCCTTGTGATTCTCGGCAAAGAACCACAAGAAGGTAAACCAGACAAGGTTGCCATAGCTGACCAGGATAGGCCACTCCCACTGGGAGTCGAACTTAGATCCTTGTGGTTACCAAGCCAACAGCCTGACCAACTTGGCTGGGGTAGCCCCTGGTTAGTAGGTTTTTTATGATCCTCCGAGAGAATCCGGCCATTGCTGGCTCAAATGCTATGGGAGTTGTTTGGCCTAGATTCTTGCAGTTCTTGTTTTCTTTTGTCAGTTATATAGAAAAACAAATAGAATACTAAATTATATCTTAAAATTTGCTGATGAAGTGTTTTAGAGGATTTGCAGTGTTTTCCAGATTGTGATCCAGCTTACACTGCATACATCCTTCTTCTACTTAAATGGTGACTTATTGTGGTGCACTAGAGTTGCTAGATGTGAATGAACTCCTCAAACTAAACAAGAGAAGCAAAACGCTTACCCTTCCTTCAATCGCATTGTGCGGTCATCGCTTGAAAGATTCCTCTCTCGCAACCACCGGATGAAGTCAGGAGATAAATCCTTGTTCAAAGGGTTGACATCTACAACCACAGATTCCTCCACATAAGGTGTGACCTTTGCTCCATACCCAGTCTTAACCAACGCTCTCAATCCAGACTGAAAATCGGAGATGTAGAAGTCGACTACATGCTTCTGAAAGAAAACGAGAAGATGTTTCTACTCAACACTTTTAAAGCTCAGCAAGCCAAGAAGTGAAAAAAAGGTAATCAACAAGAACATTTCAAGGTCTTAGTCCCCAACTCCTGACCCTAAGAGGTAAATCGGGACCTAAAAATGACAATAATCTTATTATATTTCACTTAGGAGCTTACAAGTTCCAGCGACATTTCAGATGATATAACAGATGGCCAGGATATAAATAAAGGAAGAAAGTGGCTTCACTGATTATATAAGATTGAATTGAAAACAAACAAACAGACAGGAAAGGCTAATTAGCTACTCACTTCTGATGATCTGAGTCCCCATGTAAAACGACGATGTGTTGGATTTGCAGCTTTGGAACCCCAACCTCGATACTCGTACAAACTTGAAGATGTATAGACACACCTAGGAACCCTTTGGAAGGATGATTCAAGAGGAAAGTTCCCGCAGGTCACCACCTGAAATATCACAAATCATAGTTTAGCATTTTATGTGGATATCAACTAGGGAAATTCGAAAACAATGCAAGCAAGCATACATTGATATTAATGCGCAATGCTTTCAGAAAGGATTTGTTTTCCCAAAAGCGTGTAATAAAGCTTTGAGTAAGAGGGTGGCAGTATCATATCAATGAGAACAAGAAAGAATATGTTGGATGTTCATTTGAAAGAAGCACTTATCATAATCCTGAAGGCAGAAGCCAACAGTAGGGGGAGTAAGGTTCATGAGAATGATCAATAATTGAAGGCAATCTAGACAAGGTAGAAGAGAATGTGTCCATGATCAGATTTGAAAATGAAATTCACCATGAGTCATAGCTGATTTCCTTATTCTAATCAATGCAATCAGAGAGAGAACACATGGCTTCTCAACTCTTAATCTTTCACTATCTATTTTCCAAGTTTTTCCACCTTGGGGTTGGGAGGAAGCAACAGAACCATGTTATTAATTGTAACTCTACAAGAGTCCTTGGCAATGGGAGTCAAATGCTAAATCAGAAAGAAAGAGTGATTACCTATCTAGCATCAGATCTGAAAATAACAAGAATGGCACCATTTTAAAGAGAACACTTACCCCAGAAACCTTGACATATTCTCCATTTTTTGCAGTTCTTAATTCAGCATCTGGATATCTAGCAATGAAACCTATAATAGCTTTTTTTCCCCAGCAAGAATTCCATGTAAAGAGGACGGTAAGAATGCCAAATAGAACTATGACAACCACTAGCAGCACAGCATTGTGCACTGCACCTAGAATAAACCCACCCGCGATGAAGCCCATGACAAATAGCAAAATCATTGCCCATAAGATAGGTTTTGGGAAGTTTCTCCTGAAGGAGAATTCATCATGTTGGCTAAGAGTTGTCACAGCGTGGTTGTTAACAGTACCAGGACCAGGCTTTTTCATAGAACCCATTGTTTCCAATGGACCAGAGACCTTTCTTGGTGCCCCAGAAGAATTCAGTGGGCCAGAAGAGATGGGGCCAGAAGTAATAAGACCAGTTGTTGGGAGAACTGGCAGTTGAGGTCCTGATTGGCGGCCAGTTGCTATGCTCGATTGAGGTCCAGATGACCTTTTTATAGGTTCCCCATGCCTGTTAAGAGGGCCAGAAGTTGATTTCTTCATTGAAGCTGAACCAGTCACCATCATTGATGAAACAAGACCTGAGGTTGAGTGACTGGCCCTGGCAACAGCATTAGGATTTATAGGTCCTGAATGTGAAACATTTCCCGCAAATGATCCAGTTCTTGAAGGAGCACTAGTTATAGGTCCCGATTTCCTTGACTTTGAGCCATCCACAGGGATATCAAACATTTTCCCAAGTTCTCCAGACTTCTTGATGTCGCCACCAGTATAAGGCATGGCAACAAAACTCATTGTTGGTGTCCTTTCTTTTGGCTGCTCAGGCCGTCCTGACACGTATAGCCCATTGCTGAGCTGGTGAGATGGGAATCTAGAACCCATCACGCTCTCTTATGGAGGACACCTGCCACAAGCGCACACCAATGCAGATACTTTGGCCTTAGTAAGTACCTTGTAAAAGAAATAAATGTGTCAGTTGTGCATTACAGGCAGAGGAGAGTAATACAAACAAACAAACAAAGTACTAAAGATCAAATCCAAAGCAACCTGAGTAAACTGAAGGACCTAACCTCTCATACTGTTAATACAGTAACTCTTCAAATCTTAAAAACCAAATTTTTTGGTGGCACACTAATCAAGTGAGGATAGGAGATGTTAAAAGTACTTTTTATGTAGACATTGTGGAAAGCAAGATAATCTAATCCTAATTAAATTGACTTGTGAAACCACTAGGTCCTTACTTCAACAAAGATCCTAAACACAGAGACTCAGAAAATTAGAAAAATAACAATTCTGTACTGAACCTGTGGATTTCAAATCCAGAAATCCAAACCCAGTCTAGATGAATTCATTTCATAAAACTATGTGTAACAAAGGATAGATCAGAAACCCAAACTGACATCTCAAAAGCCAAAAATAGCACTTCTCCATTTCAAACCATTAAAACAAAAACAGCCATCCCCATCCTAGAAAAGCCAAAGATAATTTCTTTTTTCCATATTTAGGTAAGTAAAGAACTGTTAAGTTGTCAATTCTTATCTAAATGTATTCCCCCGCAACAAACCTCACTGTTTTAACCCACATTTCACTAGAATGCGCTAATGTTCCCATCCCAAATCCACAGAAAAGAAGACACAGCAAGAGCATTCCAATTTGGGAGCCAAAAACTCACCAAACATGAACAAGATCGAGTCCGCAGATGTAACAGCAAATCACGCAGAGACAATGAGAAGACGGTTAAATGCGAAGAAGGAAGAATGAAGATTTGAGCAATGCTGATAATCCTGAGAAAAACTCAGATCACAAATCTGTAAATAACTGAAAAGCACCTTATTACAGTACACTTCAGCTTTGAAATCGAGTATAAGCTAGCTCAAAAGATTCTGAGCTCACAAGCTTGCTCTCTCTCTCTCTCTCTCTCTCTCTCTCTCTCTATCCCTCTGAAAATCTTCAGATAAGCGCAACAACTGGTGGTTGTCCCGTCCGGCAAAAACCTCAAAAAATGGTAATGCTGAAAGCAAGATTTAAAAAATAATGTAGGAGTGAGCAATCACAGAGATAATATAATGTACGAGCGGAGAATGAGCAGTGAGGTGAAGTGTGTGATTGTGAGGCCACAGTAAAAACTAAAAATGGGTAGCGTTTCTTTTTCTACTGGATGCTTGGCTGTTAAAACTCAGAATTCGGACATGGATGGATGGATGAATGAATGAATAGCAGAGACGGTAATGATATACCTTTATCCTTACTTCACTACTCACTTATTTTTCTTGTTACAGATTTTATAATACATTTAAAAATAAACAAGTTTTTTTTTTTTTAATAACAACCCAGCTATTGGAAACAATTGAGCTCGCACGGGTAGCTCAGTTTGTTACATGAGTAAATTTTGAGAAGAAAAATCATAAATTCAGTCGCACTAACAACAATGTATAAGCAACCTCTCAAAGTTGGCGGCTTTTTGTATGCAAAGTTATCATGGTTTACATCATTCCAATATGCTCTATTAGCCCCGGCTGTTAGAGAAGAAACAATTGATAAGAGCTCAATTCTACTAGCGCTCAATGCAGTTTAATTTTATCCTAGTGAGAATATAGAGCACAATTCAAAACAATTTTTTGAAGAAAACAACAATAACAATGAGAAAAATGACATTTTTCATTTCTAAATTATAAAATACAAAAGTCATGTTTTACTTTTATTCACTCAAACACCTTTTGTAGGGCATGGTATTTTTTTTTATATTACTAAAAAATTTTAAGATGTCAATTGAAATCAGTGTCTTTTGCATTAGGTATAACTAAACATAGTAAATGAAAAGTCTCTAGTTTTGTACTAGATATTGTGGAGGCACTATAGACTTTTTCATAGATTAAACTGATAGTATACAATGTATCTATTGTTAAAAATTGTGTAGTCAAACCAACATAAATATAAATTTAAGTAGAGAGCTAACAAATTTGATATTTAGCCCCTGTAAATATGTCAATAACATATACATATACAATATTATAAGATTAGAGTAACTCACTTCAAATTAATACGGAGTAATTTTTATTCAATCACAAGTTTTCCAATCAAAGTACATTGTGATCTCACACATCGAGATTAATTATTTTCATGGCAAAACAGTTCCTTACAAGTTTCCATTTGAAACTTTTAACTCATCTCTTTTAAACGGAAAATGATGGTATGGATCAAAATTTGTAGTGACGAATCTCAATCATACAGGGATACTTAGGTCTTTTGCTTAGATTGCACAATACACACACTTCCGAACTAATGTTTATATTGCTTGAACGAATAATCATAATGTTTGATTTGAATACTCATTTCGCCAACTCATGGTTATACCTACTAAAAACAGTGAACATTTATAGAAAAATTCACATTTTTAACGAACCTATTGGTACGACTTCATTATTAATTAGATGTTTAGAACTCAACGTCAAAGTGCACAGTGTTCTACAACGTTACAATTTATAGTTGAATTTAAAAAAAAAAAAAAAAAAAGCATTCATATTTTTTGAGAATAAGGTTCAAATTGGCTAATAAACGTAATCTGAAAGTGCATACATTTGGGATGTTTAGTCATCTAATTGTACTTTTTTTTTCGTTCAGTAGCCTAATTGCACTTTTAAATTATGTTTAGTGGCCAATTTGAACCTTATTCCTTTAACAAATATGTGGCGTGAGGTATGAAAATAACCACATATATATGCCACAATTCATGGACTAAATATATCATTTTTCCAAGTGATTATTAATACAATGAAAATATGGGAGTGACAAAAACCATAAATCTTCAAAGAATCACAAACTTATTTTGTTATGAATCAAATTACATTCTGACTCTCTGAGTATCTGTGACAAAGAAATTATAGAATCAAAAGCAACCAGTAGACTTCAGCTCTTATCCTTCACAAAATCAATTGCTCATAAGCTTTGCACAATCTGCAATAGAAGGGAATGTAATCAATCAGTAGAATGTTATATGCACTGTCACCACTATTAACCCTTGCCACTGCAGTGACTATGGGTTTCAAACAGTTATTATTATTATCATTTTTTATGAGGTTTCAAGCAAACAGTTATTATGCCCAAGACACTACAAAGGATATGGATTTCAAAGTTCAAACCATTGCTATACCCTGCCCACATTATCACCATAGGAATGCAAGTAATAATTTATAAAAGCTGCTTTGCATGTACATAGTATAAACAATGTATTTCAGCAATGCTCTCTATTCTTCTGATTTACGGGAAAGCCCGCAGCTGTTAGTCAAAGGTACGCTCTGGGTGAAGTCTGCCTTGTAACTCTAGTTGGCAAAGGACCACAAGGAGATAAACTAGTACAGGTTGCCCATAGCCGACTGGCTCAAACTAAGAAGGCCAATAGACAGCTCCCATGGGAAGTCAAACTTGGGACGTTGTGGCACCTGCCTAACCATCTTGGCTGGGGCAACGTTCTCTATAGGATAAACACAAACTGCCAGCTAACTCAATCCCTTAACCTCTAAAAGGAATGTCACATATATTTATCATACAACGACATTGGCCGAGAAAAAAAATGGTAAACCAATTTTATAGAAAGTGAAATGTTGTTACTTAGTGACTTAGTGTTAGTGTTAGTCTTCTATATTTATGGCAAGGTTACTCTTTAAAGCAATATGAAAGCAGAGGGAAACAAACAAAGAAATTTTTTTTTATTTACATGCTCAGCTCCCGAAAAAGATTAAGCATTTACAATGCCAAATTCATTAGGCAAACCTCAGGGGCCAATTCAGCAAAGTGCAAAATGTTCAGAGTTCCCACACATTAGAGAAACATAAAATGAATCACTTTATTCTGATGAACAGATTAGGCTGTTGCAAATGCAATTAATTTATCAATGACATAATATAAGATAGTAATACTTTAACTAGTACGGGAACAAAACAAACATGAAAGACAGATTATTAGGCTGTGGAAAGGGGGCTCATCAAACTACATGCAACTAATGGAACACTTTGATTCAGATGCAAATTTTTGAAGTTGTGGTTCTAAGCTTCTCCAGCTCATTCAATTTACATGTACATAATATCCAAATTTTTTCTGCACATTCATGCTTTGTAGATGAGACAGCTTCTATATCCCATCCTATAAATTAAGAAAGACGAAAGGAGGTGCTTCAACAAGATGCACCAGAACAATATGACATGCATGATACTTCCAAACCAATTCAGAAGGCACTCCCAAAGACAGCACTAGTTTAATCAATATCTAACCACCAATTTCCAAGCAAGCTAGCAAGATAATAATCCAAGTACAATCCATAAACATGAAAAGATGCCACCTTTTGTGGTCATAGAAAAGGGACAAAAAATGGAGATAAACAAGAATCCTAACATCGGACAAGAATCAAATATGGAATGGGAACAGACTAAGATTACAGCAGTCAGTAAGTAAATTGGAATTCTAATCAAAGCACTAGTTATGGGGGTAGTAACTGGTAAATGCTATGTATTTCTGGCTATCTGCATACGTGATTTCAATCATGAATCAGTCAACACTCAAAAGCATGCCAAAGACTATATCTTTCAGTATATCATCAAATTAAAATGTCAATTCCTTTGGAGAATTGGACCGAACCAATTTCCCGTTGAAGATATAAGCACTAATTGAATCATAACTGTAAAGATTAACATTTTAGACCTAGACTGCCACCAACCGATATTAATCGCATCATAAACCTGAACAAAATGATGATTTTTTTTCTATATTGGAAAAATGGCGAGAAAATCAAACAAATACTCCGTAAAACTGTATGCTTCGTAGTAATTTAGTAAAAAATCAATATAGAATCGAATTAAATACAAGCACCTTGGAGGATCGGAACGGAACGGAAACAGATCAATGGCCGCCGGCATGCTGCTGATGCTCGAGATGGCGGCGCTCCTCGGGGAGAGCGACGAGGTATGAGAAAAGCATGCCGCCGAAGCAGACGTGATAGAGCGGGTCGATGGAGTTAGTCTGGATGTACTTTGCGTGGTAGTTATCCAATCCCCTCTTCGCCGCACTCTTGACGTAATCCATGGACATCATCGGCTTCAGGTGCGCCGGCACTTCCTTCACTTTCATCCCCTTTATCTCGTTGTAGAAAGTCCTCATCGCCATTCTCACCGAGATCCGATCGAAACTCTTAGTTACTCCTTCTTCTCTCTCGCTGCGTTCGGAACTGTAAAATCAAATCACTTAAATCAGTAACTCCCACAAACTCTCGGGTTTCAACCAGGTATTCTGACAGAGCAGACTCGTTTGGTTACAGGGACAAAGCTATTCCACTCCGGAATACGTAATCCCGGTATGCGCCGAGGACAGAAATGGAATATAAAAATTTGATATTCCAGCTCAGCCCTAGAAACGTAATTTTCTTATTCAACCGCCGCAGCCCCGTACTATAGTTGTTCCTCTGCCTCATCTACATCCCGGAGCTAGTTCGCTCTCTTCTATATATATCGCGCGATTATTAGGCTTTTTTCTCATGCATTTACCATATCATAAACCCTAATCCTCTCACGAATCTCTGCCGCGAGCTATAGAGCTCTGCAAATTAAAGTATTCTCAATAGTCGTGGATTCTGTACTTCGTCTGAAGATCTGAGCTTTTTTTTTTTTTTTTTAATTTTCATCCTGTTCTGGCATTGAACTGGAAATCGTGTTTGGTCGTCTGGTTTGTTTGCATTGTGTGTATTGGTTAGGGTTAATGTTGTTTCGTGGATGATGAGAACATCAATTATACAGTTATCCCTGTCTGATTTACTCTGTGCTGAATGCATACCTCTCAAGTCTGACACTGAACAACATTGCCTGCAATTTACTTTTTCTTTGATTCGATTTTGGAGTTTGCCTATGATGACGTTTTTGTATGGTTCCTGAAATGCTAGGTTTTAACCTGGCTACGGTGTTGATTATGCATTGAACTAGGACGGTCTGAGGCATTTTGTTTTCATCTTTTTTTTTTCCCTTGATAGAGGTAAATGATGAGTTTATGTACAGAGTTGAGTGCTCCTAACTATTGTTTTGAGTACAATGATTCTCATCTGAATAGGAAGATCTGATGCCTCTTTTGGTTTCATAATCTGTTTTATGTAGGGTTTTACAGCTATGTCAGCTTGTAAATCCTGATATTTCTGTCTTTCTTGAATGATGAGAATAAGCAATTACAGTTATCCCTGCCTGATGTATTCTGCTGAATGCTTGTGATCTGACATCAAAACATATTTACAGTTTTCTTTCATTTAGTATCTCATTCACCCAATCATTAACTAATTATTTGCAATGCTGTTGTGTGCTCATGTATGCAAAATTAATTCATCCTCTTTATTATATACTACGTAGTTACTATTTATGTTTGAGGATTGGAATGGGTGGCATCCACTGGTTATACTCTGCTCTTGGATTGGATTGGATCTCCTTAAGGTCACAAGGAGAGCTTTCTTTGGGTAGTGATTGTGAATTTTTTCATAAATAAAAGTATTATTATGTTTTTTTGTGCAACAGATTGAGTCATTCTGAAGAATGGTCATCATTCAAAGGAGATCGAGGCACCCTCCAAAAGCAATGCTCTATCATGGAAGTTTTGAACCTTTTGATGCAATTTGTTAATGTTTGGAAGAAGATAGGACTGCTATGTAGGCATGGTGTAAATCTTTTTATGAGAAAAAAGAGTGAGATGTAAATCTTGGTAGCCTGAAGTTGTGATTTGTAACAAACTGGCAGTCCTAGTATTGCAAGGAAGAGATAATTATCATGTCTTATTGAGTTATTTACATGTGTTTCACTTGATTTGGAGCACTTTGTTTTATCAAAGCTTGTATTATATTCCTTGAAGCAATAAATATAGGAATATACAGACTACAATTGGTTTACTCTATCAAAGCTTGTATTGCTTGGACTCTGAGAGCCTAGGTAGACAAACCTCAGTCTGAATGGCTAGCTTACAGTTTGCCATTCTCTATTTAGGTATGATGTACATTCACATAGCCTTGAGAAGTTGAACCCCCTGCAACAAAATATGAATTTGCAGATGACTCTGTAATTGACCCATTAATGCTTTTCATTTTACATTTTCTGTTTCTCCATATTAGGATAATCTTTCATGGAAATGGTCAAATACAAAAATGAAAACTTGTTTACCTCAAATCCTCAATATAGGCCCAACATCTTAAGCTCTGAAACATGGCTAGGATCAAGTTCACAGACATCCTTATTTAGTGCTTCTCGATCTTCTACCACATACTCCTGTCAAACAGATGACAATGAGAACAAACGAATTGACTTTATTATTAAACCTCTAAGCAAATAACAGAGGATGGGCAATAACAGTGGCCTAAAAATAAAATAAAAATGCCACAGCTGCATGTATAAACCTTTGTGAGTTCTTGTTTGGCAAGAACATGGTAGTGACGTTCAGTAATCCTCTGCCCACAAATTATTGCTATGAAGAAACCATAAAGTAAGCCCACAAACAATATTGCGAAGACTGCAAATTTCAACCACAAAAATAATACCAAAAAAAAGACTATTAATATATAATCAAGATAAATATAGGTTCATGGTGATAACACATCAATAATCCAAGGCACCTAGCACACCAGTGTATCAGAAGGTAGATGTTCTCACTCTTCTGGATCCATTTTCAGTTAAATGCACAATAAAGCCATAAGAAGTATCTAAGAGGATTTAATATCAGGGTAGAGTAATACCTGCCGTAGTATAAAAAGCATATGGATGTTCTTCATAGCCAAACATTTCCCTCAAAGCATCTCCATAAAATTTGTACACAATAACTGCTAAAGTTGCTACAATCTGTAGGAAGTGCTCCTCTATTACCGATAGACATATATTGAAAGAGTTTACCTATATAAAGTAAACAACAATAGATAGAGAAAGTTCTCCATACCAGCTGAACAATGACATAAAGGAATGCATGGTCTCTCGCTACAAGAAACTGAAATTTTAATCTCAACCACCAACGGTCAGGTGGTACATTTGCCCGTAGTATAAACTTTGCCCTGCATTCTGTACAGTTAGCAAAAGCAAAGCCCTCCTGCAAAATGAAAGAACATATATAGTAAATTACAGTTGGGATTGTCCCTAAACACTACTGAAATCAGTACTCTGACAATCAGCACCATTTTCAGGCAAAAGATCAAACTGCCAATATCCATCTTCAATAATAATAATGTGACAAGAATTACACTTAGATTATTTGAGTGAGTTCTCCCATCCATAATCCATTTGACCATCAGTGAAAACAATACGTACAAGAAAACAATTTTTTTACAAATAGGAAATGATTATATTTCTTATATCACAATCTATTGATAACCAATATGTAGTGAAGAAAAGGAACAAGCATAAACTTATAAGAAACTATTATAAGGACACTAATTATTAAGGAGTAAATATAAAATAATAGACCTTAGTTGATCTCCAATTATCAAGACAAGACCTGTGGACATATTTCTGGGTTCCCTTACAACGGCAAGGAGCAATCAAGTCTTCACCTGAAAAATGCGACCAGATAGTTAAGAATTTAGTCTAAATTAGCTTGGTGCTTTCAACCAAGAATACTGCACTAAGAACATCTTCCATCACAGACATTTATCAAACTCAATGATGAAATAGCTAGGTCAAAGTAGATAGATACCTTCAGTATCAAGGCATATGCGGCATAGTGGTTGCTCAGAGTGTAATAGCAATTGGCTTCCATCAACTTCAATACTTGAACAATCTCCAGCACTTGTGGAACAATCCCCGCTTTCAGTAATTTCTATTGAAAGTGAAGATAATTCTTCAGATCCCTCTATTACTTTAGAATGAAGTAAGATGGGTTTGGTTTCTGAATTATCCTCTATACTATCAATCGACAGTCTTTGCATTATGGAAAGCTTTGATACCAAATTGTACCACAAAATTCAGAACACAAGTTATAGTGCCTGAATACCATATCTCAATAGGTACAACAAAACCTGCAAAACAGTTTGAAATCAGAAGAAATGCCACTCGAATGATAAAATTAGTCTAAATACAATGTAAAATGTCCACTACCTCAGACCACAGCCAACATAGTAAACCATATAATGAAGTGATAGTCACATACATATTACTAGACAGTGCATCCCCATGCACCACACAGTCATATTAAGGATTACACTATTGTCAGCAAGTAAATTCCATTAACGATGTCATAGTAGATCTCCATTTTCTGGAAGATAGCAACTTAGTCTACTTTCCCAAATTCAACTACGTCTAAATTCAAAGAATCGAACATATTATTCTGGAAATTTTAGAATACTCGAAAAATCCCTGCAATATAATATTGCTAACAGAAACATATAGAAATACCAGATGTTCAAATATCAGGTAAAAAACCCACAAAGTCACCTAAACTACCATTAGGTGAGCTCAATCCAGCAGCAGTTGACTGGTAAAATTAGAGTTCCATTAAATAAAATGCTCAGGACCAACAATGACACCTTTTTATAAACAAGACACGACTAATAATTTCAGACAACAGTCATTTACCCTCTAATTCCTAGCTAGCCACATTCCGACTGTGCTGAGAAATCACAGACATCAAATTAATCATAAAATTCAAACCAGAAATAAATGAATCACAATGTCTTTCTATAAAGCATTTCCAGATCAAGACCTGATGAATGTCGAGGATTATTGCGTGACGATCCTGGTGATATTTGAAGAATAAAGAAGACATTACGTGGAAGATGATCCAAATATGAACGTCGGTGTAAGCATATGCATATGAATCGAGCTCAATGGACTAAATGAATTTCGATTTAGGGCTTAGAGGCGAAGAGAATGCGAGATGTAAGAAAGAGAATAACAGTCAATGCAAAGAGGAGAATAGATGAAGAATAAAGCCGACGACTTTGGACGGCGAGCGGGAGATCGTCGCCGGACAAACCTGGTCCTCGAACCTACTAGGAAAAGATCAATTAAATAATGCAATTCCTTTCTTTATCTTTATTATTACGAGTTTCCAAAAAAAAAAATCTTTATTATTACGACGAACTATACTATAAACAACACTACAGCAATCTATTTCAAAAAAAAAAAAAAAAAAACACTACAGCAATCGAGTTGACCCATCCTTGACCCAACACATTACATGGGATTGTTTAGACAACGTCATTGCCGCAAATTGCGGATTATGCCATGATTTATTGGATAATGCTACCAGCGTTATACCATATAATATATTAATATAAAACACAGTAGTCAATCTTTTTACAGGGAGCAAGTAATAAATGTTAGTTGGTGTTTTTTTACTCAAAAGTGTTACAATTAACCGATTTGTTAAAGTAATAAGTGATTTGGTTAAACAAAAATAAATAACACGAGAGTTTTTACACATACAAAAAAGATCGGACATTTTTAGATGCACAAATTTCATTTTTGTTCCAATGATTATTATACATGATAACATGAATCATATTTGATTTTTGACTATTAAAATTTTTTAATTAGATACATAATTATGTAATTTGTATTACATTTAGTCATATCGTTCAATTTTCTACCAACTATTGTCAGGAGTGGTCCTTCTGAAAGAAGGAAATTGGTCGAACAACTGAACGTCATAAACAAATGTGATACAAATTACATGCATCTATTATTTTAATTTATGCACCTAATTAAAAAATTCACCATAATGAATACACTTAATTAAAAAAATTTAATGGTCATTTTTTTTGGTGAAAATAAATTTCACCCTTTTTCTTTAATTTGCATTTTATTACCTATCTTGCTTCACGTCAAAAATATAAGAACTAAATCATTATTTGACTTATTAGTTATAACCACGATTAAATCAATGACTTGTCTTTAAAAAATTGGAACAAAATGTGTGAACTTTCCTTTATGTTCTGGCGAAGTGGCGGACTAATCCAATCACATAAAGTTCATCTATCAGGGACAATATCAATGTATTACTTGGGATCTTTCAAAGTTATTCCGTGCTGACAAAGTGCAAATTTAACAATTTAGCATATCAGATTACAGGAAAGCAACGTTGTCCCAACTCTCAATGCAAATAATAATAATAATAATAATAATAATAATAGTAATAATAATAATAATAATTAAAAAATGAAGATATTAAAATGTCACGACAGACTTATTGGCCACATAAGTGTCAATTACCAGCTTTATTCTTGATCGTAGTCAATGGGCGAAGGGCATAGAAGAATAAATATTATGACCCCACTTATTTATGCCAACTCAACTAAGAAGACTCCCCAAACTGCACACCAAATATTACGCAAATTATAGAACAAAAAATCGCAGTGCTTCGGCGTTCCTTATCGATTTCCCACTCGGGCTGCTGGGCTAAACGTGCAATAAAATGCCAAACTGGATTGATCTTATATATAAATAAAATACAAACAAAACCCACATTTCTGCTCAATGCGCTGAGTGGATAATCTATGCATGCTAAAACGGTCATCGAGTTTCATCCTCAAGGTTGCGGAAGCCAGCAATCAAGTCATCATGAAGCTTTTTGAACTTGCCAATCAAAACATCTTCTCCTTCGGCAGGATCCTCGAATTTCTGGGACCTGCTCGGTAAAAAGTAAAGGGAATGAGAAATAGGGGAGTTGATTGGATCAGCAACAAATGCTACAAACATACTGCATTAAGGCTGTGCCCTTGGCTGAAATATTACTTACACTAAACGGTAGAACAGATCTCCCAGGCGATGCTTAATCAAACTATAAGTAATCTTCTGGCCATCCATACCAGCTCCACGCTCAACGGCCTGCATAAAAGGCCACATAAAATGTTAGTATAAACAAAAACTGATTGGAATTCTTATAATTTTCTTGCAATGTATATTTGATTTATATCATCCTCCAAAATTTTCCTGAGAATATTATGTACTATGTGGAACCAGAAATCCTCAATCAAGGTGAAAACAATGCTAGAAATGACCACATCTATACCTACAAAGGCTTTGCCCAACAATAAGAACCAGACTCAAGACAACGTGATTGAACAAGGTAGTAACTTCAATTAACCTGATTGGCCAAGTTGTAGAAATGGATAATGTTACGTAACATCCAAACAGATTTGTAGAATGGGCAGAACTTGTCGTATCTGTCAATAATAACACAGTGGTCAGTATAGCAATCCTGAGACTGATAAGAAGTAAAACCCTCACATATGCTGTCATAAGGACTCACGGTGTAAAAGCATTTTGTGCAAGGTAGTCCTCCCTCAAAAGTTTGGCAGTTTCAAGGGTAATTTTATCTGTTTCAGCTAGAGCATCCTTTCCAACAAGCTGCAATAAGAAAAATAGAATGTAAACTTTGGACTCAGTTCTTTACCACTTATGATGAACCCACACAATAAAACAAACCAAGGCACAGTTTTCATCATATGCTTAAATAATTGGTGCGACATCAACCAATGTCAGGGCCATCAGGCAGACTACAAGCCTAACTTGACAGTCCTGGATTACATAAAGGAGAAAAATGAACGAACACAAGCAAGATCACCTACTTGCACAATTTCATTTAGGTCATCTTCCCTCTGCAGCACTTCACGAGCCTTTGTTCTTATGTCAATGAAATCAGGATCAAACTTCTCATAAAAGGACTCCAATGCCTGGGGATACAATGGTTTTAAAGCACTGTTTCTCGATACGCAAAGTGATCCAAGCAAAAAGACTAACTTAGTTTTGCAGACTCAACACATTAAGAACAAAGATAAAGACAGCAAGACGCACCCCCGAGTACTTTGAGTAGGAAATCAACCAATTTACAGAAGGAAAATGCTTCCTTTGTGCCAATTTCTTGTCCAAACCCCAGAAAACCTGAAACAAATCAAGTAAGTACAAGGAGCCATATTCCAAAAATTAGAAGACTCTGTATTTGTGTTTACCTGAACAATACCAAGGGTAGCAGATGTAACAGGATCTGAGAAATCTCCTCCTGGAGGAGAAACGGCACCAACAATGGTGACACTCCCAGTTCTTTCTGGTCCACCAAGACATTTAACTTTACCCGCACGCTCATAGAAAGATGCCAAACGTGCTGCCAGATATGCAGGGTAACCACTATCTGCAGGCATTTCGGCCTGTAGAAGAAAAACAATGCATGTATTCAAGATAGGTTGAAGTCTACAACAATCGGTTAGCAATCACTAGTTCTCAATAATTCTTTTTTCTTACTAACTATGTGGATGGTCCCAAAAACTAAGGCAACTCTAATTCATATAAATTTTAGCTTAGGCTAGAAACTCTACCATATAGGTTAGCATGCATAACCAAGAACTGCTGAACTGAGCTACTATAATGAAAATGGAGAATTTTAAATAGCTCCTCATTTGGGACTGCTCAGAGTTATTGACTATTTTCAAGCAAATGCCCAAGTTGGTAATATGGTGTAAAGTCCCTGTCTTCAAACAATATAAATATATAGCAAATTTGGGAATAACTCACCAGTCGACCAGAAATTTCACGCAATGCTTCTGCCCAACGAGAAGTAGAATCAGCCATCATACTAACGTTGTAGCCCATGTCTCTGAAATATTCAGCTATAGTAATTCCTGAAAAAGCATTCATGCAGCAACTGGCATTAAGAACCTAAAAGGATTACCACATATTTGCATAAATATTAAGAAAATGTAACATCTAAATAAAATTCACTGGAAGAATTATATAATAAGCAACCATCTTCAAGTGTTAAAGGTCTTATATTTTAAAGTGGACAAAAAGAAGACTCTATATACTAACTTCCATCCATTGGTGAGAGGAAAACGTGTTTTGGTATATAGTTTGGGAATGAATCAATACAATCAAGCTTGTAGCAAATAATTGCAACTGACAAATAATTTGATGAACTAAACCAAGACCATGTACATAAAACATGAATTTAAGATGACTAATGAGTAACTAAATGCACCTGTATAAATTGAAGCTTCACGAGCAGCCACAGGCATGTTAGAAGTATTGGCAACAAGTGTAGTACGTTTCATCACAGATTCCTCACGACCATCTGGCAGTGTCATTGTTAATTGAGGGAAATCCATCAGGACCTGCACTCAAGGACTCAGCTCAAAGAACTCCAAGTGAATGATGAAAGTAAAATCTAAGACCAGAAGACAAGTTGCATACCTCTGCCATTTCATTTCCTCTTTCTCCACAACCAACATAAACGACAGTGTCTGAGTTAGAATACTGCATTCATGTATCAATGGAAATGAATGAAATCAGAGAGCAGCTCAAGAAGGAACATGAATTTTTATACAATTTTCTTTTCTTTCTCCTTTTATTGGGTTTCCTCCTTTCTTTTCTGTGTTTTTCTAGGAGGGGCTTGGGGAGGGTGGGGGGGCATCAAAAAATATAAATACATAGGACTAACCTTGGAAAGAGCCTGGCTAATCACTGTTTTTCCACACCCAAAAGCACCAGGTATTGCACAAGTACCCCCAAGCACCGAAGGGAATAGGGCATCAAGAACACGCTGATAATAAATAAATAAAGCCAAGTGAACAGAAAATCCTGGAATCAATAATTTGTAGAGTGGAATTAAATTAAAGATAATAATATAGATAGTCATTACCTGCCCGGTAAGAAGAGGGGTGTCAGCAGCTAGCTTCACTGCAACGGGCCTGGGTGTACGTACAGGCCAAGTCTACAAGAGGAAAGTTAATGTACAACTGCTCTTGATTTGAGGTAATAGCACAGCATACAACCAGCATACTAAGTAAATTCAGAATCAAGACATTTAATAACCTGAAGCATAGTATACTGCTTTTTGACACCTTGAAACTCAAGTTCGAGAACAGTGTCCTGCATAGGCAATGTGAACAGGGTAAGAAACCACATCATATTATGGTTAATGGATGCATAACAATGAGAAACAACATTTTTTTCATAGTTACTTTTGGGTGGGGTATACATGTCACTTCATTCTTTTTAATGAGCCAGAAAGCACAAAACATGACAAATAACGTTGTAAAGATTCTAAACTGACAAGTTACAAGAAATATGACATGCCAAAACAGTTTGAGTTTGAAAGGCAAACGCAAACCTTCAGTGAGTATTGGCCAGCTGGTGCAATATAAGTAATCTTTCCCATTGCATCTGGAGGAAGTGCAACATGATGTTGCATTAAACTGTTCTCGATGACAGTCTGCAAAGGAAAACAAAATAAAACCGTTATTTAAAAATGTGAAAGTGGATGATAGGAAGTCAAGCAGGATTTTGCACAAGCATTTTTCAAATATCTTTAAGTAAACTTGGCTTGCATCATACTTACTGCATATAGGTCTCCGCCTGTTAATAGGTCTCCTTCACCTGCAATTATGAATACCCAATCCAAATAAATCCTTTTTACATCCATAATTGGGTAAAATGCAATGCTCCATATATACCTAATTTCTTAGGTTGAAATTCCCAAGGGATGTCTTTATCAAGGGCAGGAACAGAAACACCACGGGGGATATAGACATCACCAGACTTTATCGCAATTGTTTTCAATGGCCTCTGTATTGAATATTCATATGAAAAATGGGCAATCATCACATAGTGGCTTCATGAAGAGACCATAAATGAAACAAATCTGTAGCTACTATTCTTAAGCAAGCTTAAAGAGAAAAATATAAGCAGAATGTAACGAACCTGAATACCATCAAAGATGTTCCCCAATATTCCAGGACCCAGCTCCACTGACAATGGCTGTTATTTCAAAAATAAAAATATGGAAAATTAATTGTCCAGATCATGTAGTCCAGACAGAAGGCTAAAGATTAATCAAGAGAACAGAAGTATGCTCTCACCTTGCGTGTACGTAGAACAGGGTCATTGACCATAAGGCCAGCTGTTTCTTCATAGACTGCATGAAAAAAGATATTTTCAACAATCTTTTCAATGTTATATCCTCCATCACATGTTACCAAAGCCCTCTCTAGTTCTTGATTCTTCATTAATAATTTAATATTTTATTACAGGACCACTAGTAAGCAACTATAACAGTCGTTTATTTTTTTTTTTTTCAGAAAGGAATGCCCTCTGTAATTCTTGATTCTTCATTAATAATTTAATATTTTATTATAGGACCACTAGTAAGCAACTATAACAGTCGTTTATTTTTTTTCAGAAAGGAATGACCATTTTTAGTAGCAGTGACAAATTTATCCATGTGAGCTTAATTCTGATACCACCACCCACATCCCCACTTTCAAAAGGTAGCACAGGTAAAGGGAAGGGGCAAAGAGCCAATGGAAGTAAAAGTTAGTAGTAGTATGAAGAGAGAAGATACATCGATGGCATGAAAGAATGTGATTAAGAAAAATATACCCTGAATTGTAGCAGAATCTCCTTCCAACCGGATGATTTCCCCAATAAGATTGTCATGTCCAACACGAACAAGCTCATACATAGCAGCCCCTGCCATACCATCAGCAACGACGACTGGACCAGATACCTGTAAGAAAAGAAAGCCAAAAGGCAGGCAATATTGTGAGTTCAAAGAACTATAGCAACTGAACATAGTCACCTTCAACAAACTTAAAGGAAGAATATAGTAGACATAGTATTTCAACCATCGAGTCAAGCTAGAGTGGAAGTGATGTGAACAATAAGTTGCATAAAATAAAAAATACTTTAAAAATTAATAAAGAAATAAATAAAAAGGCACAGTTGCACTTATCAAATGGAAAAAGTAAAGAGCCTAGCTGCTTCAAACTACTTTTTTGAGAGAGTTTAGTGGCATCATGTTCTACATTTCCAAATGCAAAAACTCCACTGTATGGTGACCACTACACACATATATATAACAACAGATAACCATAACTTCACTGCATAAGAATGAACTCATTGACAAGTTTGGGAGAATTAAATTTGAAAGCCAAAAGCCAAGCATCTCGAAGTTGCATTAAATTTAAACAACGAGCAAAAATCCTATAATCAAGCACATGGAAGAGATTCATAATGTCTAATTCTAATCGCAGAGAAAACATACACGGCCAAACACTCAATCAAACGAAAGCTATTCTAATCGTGTGCAAATAAGTGGCAGGCTCCCGATTTAAACACGTAAAGTCAAATAACTACTCGGAAGACTGAAAGTATGAAACGAAACGGAACAACAACGAAATTTGGATAGATACTAGCTACGGATCAAACTATCCAAGCGAAGATGCGAACCTTCCTGACGTATCCATACTCGCTTTCCTTTTCAGAATCCTCGAACGTGGTCAGAGGACCTCCGAACGCCGACGGCATTGTGACGGACGGTGATATCGCCGGAACTAAACGGAAATCTCCACGATTCGATCGGAGGCGAGCACCTACCTTCCGAGATTTGGAGACCGGTGGAATTGAGACAGAGGTAGTTGTATGGAGTTGAGTAATGATATCGCTCTGTTCCTTTACAACTTGCCAGCGGGGCAATTTGGGGAGTAGATTTCTGATGTGTTGCTGGGTTGCTAATTATTTTTGGACAACCAATGAGAATGACACACGTTAGCGAGACTGCCTACGACACGTCACGGTAGCAGGGCAGCAGTACTGACGTAGACGTATGCGTGTCTGATCCTTCCATGTGCAACGTGATTCAGTGATACTCCGTATTTTGTTCATTACTTCATTTGTTTATGATATTTTTTGTCCTCACTCTCCTCCGTACCTAATTATTGATCCAAATGTCGCATAGAACATAAAATAATACAGTGTATATTTTGGAAAGAAAGAACATTATTCAACATCTACGTCTATCTACCTACAAATCTAATACAAATCAATAAAATTAGGCCCTCAACCGGAACTAAACAAAATATTAATGTAATTATTGGTTAAAATAAATGCTTCATATTACTGGTATTGTAATAAGACTATAATATGTATAAAAAGAAATTCAATAACATGTCTTATTGTAAAAGATCATTGCATATATAATGTCAAATGAAATTGTAGTTGAAATAAAATAAAATTGTTATTGTGCTAAAATAAAACTATAATGTATATAAAATAAAACTAAATATGTTATACAAACAAAGTTAATTACGCAAAACAGATGTCGTTTATTTTTATTTAAAGAAACGACATCGTTTTGGACTAGCAGTGTAAATGAGCCGAACAGCTCGGTCAAATTCGATATCGAATCAAGTTTGAATGGTTTGTTTAATAATCAAGCTGAGCTCAAGCTCTTACGTCTTAGGTTTGTGGCTCATCGAGTCGCTCACGAAACATATATATATATATTATAGTTTATTTTTAATTGAAACATGAATTTAAAATTAAACAAGTTAAATTCAAGTTCAAAATCAAACTCAAACTCAAGTTCGAGCCTGAACTCGAGCTCAAGTTCGAGCCAGAACTCGAGCTCAAATTCAAGCTCAAATTTGAGCTCAAGATCGAGCTCGAGCTCGAGCCACCCTAGGCTTGAACTCGACTCGGCACATTTATACCTCTATTTTGGAGTATGGTTCACAATGCTTTGTGTACCATAGTCTATAGTAAAATTTGCCGGAGTTGCGAACAGAATCGTGGTCATGGACTCACGCAAAGTTTATTGTGGACCGTGCATTAAAGCGACGTTGTTTTGATTAATATAAACAAACGGTTGAAACGACATCCGTCCCGCACAACTGCCGTTTCCTTTCAACACAACTGCAATTCATTTTCAACATAACTGCAGTTCTTTTTTGATATGATTGCAGTTTCATTCGATATTATACACCCAAATATGTGAATCTATTATCCAGTTTCCTTTTAATACAACTATAGTTTCTTTTATAATACACAACAGTTTATTTCAAACACAATTACAATATCATTTCGATATAAATACAATTTCATTGAACAATATATACCAAAAAATATGAAACTGTTATTCAATATCAATTTATGTGCACTACAGTTTCATTTCAACACAACTGTAGTTTCTTTTCGATATAATTGCAATTTCATTCAATATTATAAAAGCAAATGTAATGTAATATCTTTTGAAATGAATTGTAATATAAGTTACGAAGCTCTATTATTAGAGTTTATTACCGAAATGGTCCTCGACTATTGTTTAATTACCAATTTGGTTCTCAACAATTTTTTGTGACCAATTAAGTACCTCGACTTTGAAAATTTTAACCAATCTGGTCCTCCGTTTATTTTGTCGTTAAACATCCGTTAAATCGGGACCAAATTGATAATTTTGCTATAGTCAATGGACCAAATTGGTAATTTTTCTATAGTCAACGGACCAAATTGGTAATTAATTTTTCACTGAAATGGTCCATTGACTATAGTAAATTTATCAATTTGGTCCCTTGACTATAGCAAATTATCAATTTGGTCCCGATTTTAATTGATGTTTAACGGCAAAATAAACGGAGGACCAAATTGGTTAAAATTTTCAAAGTCGATGGACTTAATTGGGTATGAAAAATTGTCAAAGTACTAAATTGGTAATTTCGCAATAGTCGAGGGAATATTTCGGTAATAAACTCTCTATTATTACTTATGACAGTCTTTTCTCTTGCTTATTGAAATGGCGTCGTTTTGTGACCCTGGTCCACCGTATAATAACTAATGGACTCATTGGCAGGCTTTGTAGATTTGGCCCATCAAGAATTTGCACAAAGAAAGGCTCCGAATCCGATTCGAAGAGGCGATTAGCAGAATCACTCGTTTGACATCTGCAGCCTAAATTAACACTATCCTCATGAACGTCGTATATTTTCCCTCAAACCTTCGTTTCCACTCGTTTCTCCACCGTCCCTCTCCCCCATTGCTACAGCTCTCGTGTGTTCACAGCGGCGGACGCGCTGCTGAATATGGTTCGGTTGCAATTAGAAAGGCAATTCCGGCACGGGACCGGGTCATCGACTTCGGCAAATTCAAAGGCAAGATGCTGGGAACGCTGCCGTCCAGCTACCTGAAGTGGGTGTCGAAGAATCTCCGCGCGCGCGACTTCGAGGAGTGGGCGGAGCTGGCCGACGAGGTCCTCTACGACCCGGTCTACAACGACCGAATCGAGTGGGAGTTCGCTCAGAATGTCCTGAACGGCGACGTTTTATTGTCGGCAACAGCTCCGAGCGCGGTCTCGGAGTTGCTTGAAATCAGCCAGAGATTCGGCTGGGATAACGATGACGAGGCGGGCTGGAGTAAAATTGATTTTAGCCTTCTCGGAACTTCCAAAGGAGGCAGAATTCCTAGGGTTGGCGATTCCGATTCCGACGGCAGGAACGACCGTACAGGTATGGAATCAAAACTGCGCCGCCTGAAGAAGGAAGGCGGCGAAGAAGAAGCGGATAGGGGGAGGAGGGAGAGACGGCGGGAGAGGCTCCGAGCGACGAGGACGAGTGATTCCTCCACCGCTGAGTCTCTTCCGAGGGAGAGAGTGGCAGGATTGGAGATTCGGGAAACCCTCAAGGGCAATGTTGGTAATGCGGATGGAAACCGGGTGCGGGTAGACGGGTCCCCAAGTGGGAGACCGAGCCCGTTTCCTGGGCGCGAGGCACTGTTGAAGAAAGTGCTCAGTCGAAGGAGATTATCGTAATCTGTATTTTTGTAATTGATAAAACGGTGTTAGTACACTCTATTTTTGTAATTGATAATTTTGTATTCATATCAGTTGGGAAGTTATTTACTCTCTTAGTCCCATTTTAGATCTCATGAGACTTGATTGAAATCATTTACCATTTAATTTTAGTGACAGAGAGAGTATTACTTATACAATTAGTAAAATAAGTAAAAGAAATATTATTAGGACTTTTAAGTTACCTTGAGACTTACAGGATACATTATATTTTGTCACGTTAGAAAGTGTTTGTCACGTTAGAAAGTGAAAGTAAGAAAGTAAAAAAATTGAGAGTTCATATAGTTAAACTCACTAGTAATTAAAGTCTGGCCGAAATAGGAGAGTAATTATTTTAAAAATTTTCAAATTAACTAATTATAGGCTTTTTTCCATCCAAACTCCCTGTAAGTCATAAATTCGTACGTCATAATGTAACACAACAGATGTTGTACACAACCTTTTGTACTATGCCAACGCATCTGCAGCGCTCAAACACGTGTTCATCTATTCTGTGTGGAAAGTTAACATGCCTTCCAGTAATATCTCACAAAACTTTTTTTTTTCCCTTATAAAATGAAAAAGGTAAAATCTCCTATTCAAAATTAACCGTAGAAAATGAAAAATTTTCATCCTAATTTAGAATAGAATCACATAAATTAATGCCACCTGATCATATTGCAATAAAATCGCACTCTAAATTAACTTAATAGATTGGACAATTTGTAATTAGCTGTTAATGTAATTAGAAAAAAAAAAAAACTTCTAGATCAACTTTTACTAGTAATGAAAATGTCAATATTAAAATTTTGTGAGGAATAAAAATTAAAAGTAAAATTTGAAAGTAAGAGTAATATTTTCAAGTTCTACTATATGAGTTCACAAATCTTACCTTTTAAATTTTACTTCATGATATGACGAATATTGATAAACTACTTTTATTTCGGTTAAATTCTAATACAAATATCTACATCAAAATTTTATATATCATAATAAAAATTAAAAGTAAAAAATGAGATTACAAATACTATTTTCCAATGTTTTCCTTTTGAATCTAACTAAAATTCAAAGAATCGTAGCACCAAAATGCGAATCCAAAAGTGGGAGGGAGGGGCAGAATGGTAAAAAGAGGGGGAACGAATCCTCAAAATGCAAAAGAGTCAAAAAAGTCCCGTCTAGTTTCGCGGCTTTTTGTAGCGTCAATGGGGGAAAGCAGTGAAGAGAGTGGTGTTTCTGACAATATTCTCTGCACAAAACAGAGCAAACCAACCCTCGATGCACTCTCATCTCTGTCCCTCTGCCTCTGGGGTTCTGTGCTATACTCAACTCTAATCAAACCACCCCTCTTAAGCTAAACCCCATCATCAATCAAACCAAAACACGACTGCTCCCAGAGCACCTGTAGCACTGCTAAAAAAAACTAAAAAACAAAAACCAGAGAGAAATTCACATGCCCACAGTTCATTTTTCTGGAAAGCCTCCTCCTTTGCTCCACCCCATTTTCTCTCCCATTCTAGGGTTTCCCATTTCGTTTCAGCCAGTGCTGATCCTGGTAAGTGATCTGATCTGTGGGGGGTTGCTGTTTATTCCGTCCCTCACTTGGTTTTTTCTCTTTGCGGCTGAAATGTGAGATCTTGGAGGAATGGAGGGTAAAGGCGTTGCCTTTTGCTTCAATGAGATTCCACTCCTTCCTTCACTGGGAAGTGATTCTTGAATCTCTGTGGGGATGGGGGCTTTTGTTGTGTCTTTATGAAGAATGTACTTTCTTATGGGTCTATGGATCTTTGCTTCTTCTTTTTTTTTTTTTTTCTGTAAAGTGCTCACTTTTTGTGTGTTTTGTTTGAAAATGTGCAGATTATGGAGTCTGATTGAAGTTCCTTGGAATGTGAAAGGAGAGCTTTCTGTATGCACATGGTAAGCTCATATGCTCACTAACTCTACATTCTACAGATCTTTTGCTTACTATATTTTATAGTGGAAGCTTTCCATTCTTTGATAAGGAATTTGTTTTGCATGAGAACTGATGTCCTTGGACCTTGGTGTAATTGCTTATGATCTTGAGTTTGATTTATGATTAATCAGGATAGCATGGAATTAGTATTTTCTGTTGAATGCAGGTTTTGATATTTTTGTGTCAAATCAGAGGAGAATTGGCTTGAGCTCACTTGTGGGAATCATTATTTTTTGATGGATTTCTTGAAAGCTAAGAAGTTCAGGAAAGCTCACAAACCGAAACCAGAAACTGGCACTGATGAGAAACCCGTGCCTCATCCAGAAGAGCGTAAGAATGAGGGCGGTCAGGAATTGGGTAAACCAGCGCAGGTTGATTCTAACAATGTTGAAGCGGAGGATGATGACGATGATTTTATCACGAATGAAGTGAAGAGGAGGTTGAAGGAACTCAGAAGAAACAGTTTCATGGTTTTGATTCCTGAAGAGGCATCCCCGGAGGACGGGGAGGAAGACGATGATGATGATGATGAAGAGCAAGACGACACGGAGAGCAACCTTAATCAATGGAGGGATGTAGAAGCTGAAGGAAGACAGTTTTGGTCTGGATTTGATGCTGTATATGACAAATACTGTGAACGGATGCTATTTTTTGATCGACTGCATGATCAGCAGCTGCGTGAATTTGGTAACATTTTAATGTCTCGACTCTCGAATGCATCTTTTAGTTGCTCATTTGAAATGATTGTGAAATAGAATGCCGCTTTACATCTTGTGTGATCTCTAATTGTTTGTTTGTGTGTACTAGAAAGTTGGAACAACTTAAGATGCAGTCAAGATTTCAACAATTCTTTGCTTATAGTTGTCATAAAAAAGAGCGGAAATCATCAATAATTTTACAATTATTTTATACATTGTATTAAAATGACAAATTACTATTAGCTAGAGGAACTTTATGAGATGAAAATTAGATTGTTTCTGAATTGTACAACCACTTACAATCCAGTTAAAATTATGAAGGTCCTATAAGGCTACTATCGAGAGTTAACTCCATTAAATTTATCTCAAGATGAGAAATGCCCTTCATGTCTTAATATTTTAGATTAAAATGTTGCAGGTTCTCATGTTCCTTCCACTCCATCTCCAAAATCAGCGTCTAAAAAGCTAGCATCACCCTTTCGTTGTCTTTCCTTGAAGAAAATGGACGAACCCGAAGATGAAACTGAGCACCTGCACCAGTCAGGAAGTGACCCTTACCATGATCTTGAAACAGCTTATGTAGCTCAAGTATGCTTGACTTGGGAGATACTTCACTGCCAGTACACACAGTTGAGCCAGAAGATATCCTGCCAGCCTGAAAGTGCCACATCTTACAACCATAGCGCCCAGCAGTTTCAGCAATTCCTGGTTTTGCTACAAAGGTTTATTGAAAATGAACCATTTGACCAAGGTTTGAGGCCAGAAATTTATGCCCGTACAAGGAATTCATTGAGTAAACTACTTCAGGTCCCTAAAGTTCAAGGTATAAAACTTCATTCGTAACAAGGTTCTGATGTTAAATATTTTCACTCTGTTTCCATATGAGATTTAAGTTTGCTGAATATTTAAATTTCTGAAAATCGTCTTGCATATTTTGCTAAACAAACTCGTGCGCAAATTCCAGGTTCTGATCAGAAAAAGAGCGAAGAAGAAGAGTTTCTAGTTCTAGCACCTGAACTAATTAAAATAATTGAAAGTTCGATTCTGACTTTTCGTCAATTCCTGAAAATGGACAAGAAAAAAACAGGTGGTATCCGTGCACTATTAGGTGGTCAGAACCAAATGGCTACACCCCTTCAGCAGATACAGTCGTCCCTCGAGAAAGTAATTGCTCATCTTTCTTCTCACCATAGTGTCTTGTGGGAAAATGCACCTTTTAACAGAAGAATATTACACACAGCCATAGTTTGATACTCTCTTTAGATTAATCTTTAATTTGCCTTTAATATGCAGAAAACCATTAAACTGAAGGACCAGCGTAAAAGAACCAAGAACTGGAAAAATCAATCATGGCCTACCACGCCAGTAGATGTTGACTTGTTGCTTGGCCTAATTGATGTCAAAGTCATGGCAAGGGTTCTGAGAATGGAAAAAATTACCAAGGAACAGTTATTCTGGTGCGAGGGAAAGATGAAAAAGCTCGACGTGTCTGATGGAAAGTTGCAAAGGGATCCCGCTGTCCTCCTATTTCCTTGTTAAGCTTCAAAGACTGGTGGCCGAGGTATTCTGCTCTTTTACGTGCTAAGCTGCTTACAAGCTCTCTCGGGATAGAACAGCATCAATCTTGTCTCTGTAAATGCGTTAACCGGATTGATAGGTTTGTCCAACATTGACATAACTTTAACTAGTTGTTAGTGGCATCACTGTTCCTATTTCAGCTTGTATCAGCAATTTAGAAAGAATTCATCTCTTGAAAATCAGAATCTGTTTTGTCAGTGTTCTGAAAAAAACTTCAGATTTCTATTGAACCACTTGATCTGGGCGTATTTTGCATGCATTCATTTTAGACATCAGTTGGTAGCAATGTAAATGACCTTAAAGAGGAGGCAGGTTGTGGACATTCTGAATCAGCTTAAGGGGTGCTATGTCATAAATGCTTGATGTGAGATATCATTCATTGCAACATACACATACACATCCCCTTAATATCAGATACTCAGATCTGTCATATTTTGCCCGTGTCATATTTTGTCTGTACGGGTAGCTTGTTTGGTTCATGGGTGACAAATTCATATGTTATTGTCCATAATTTACAACTAGTAACCAACTGAGTTACCTATACGGGCTAAATTAGATGTTAAGGTGGCAATCAACTAGTCTATCTTAATTGTTAATGAATAACTCAATACATCGTAAGTGAATTGATTATGCAATTATACGATTAGAGGTCCGATCAAACATTATGGGGGTGATTTGTGCGTAATTTAATTTTTGTTTTTAGTACTATTAACTCTATTACAAGGTAGTATATGTTATATAATTTCTCTATTCTGTGACCTTCTCTCAAGGAGAACCACAGAGATACCAATTGAGCACAAAGTGATGGTGACTTGGGCTAAATTCATATTAATTTAACAATATTAGATAGCGTGTGCCAAAAAAAAACATCTAACTGCTATACAAAAATGTGCTTTATATTTTAATTAAAAAAATACATTTATAACTATATAAATTAACTACTTCAACTTTAAAATGTATCAAATGCTCTAACACACTAAACCATAAAATTTAATACAAAACAAATGTAAAGACATTTTGAATATTTTAAATTAAAAAGTTAGATAATACTCCATACAAATTTAATGAGATTAATAATTAAGTAGTAGCCAAAGACCTTGTGGTCTAGTGGCACCCATGTCCCGGTATACACTTCCACATGGATGATGAGAGTGGGTTTGAGCCTGAGCTAGTACTCAAAAAAAAAAAAAAATTGTGAAAAAATTATAATTTATAAATGAAAAATAAAAAAAGTGAAATTACTTGGAGTGGAACCAATAGGAGTTTGTAACATAATACAATACGGAGTAATATAATACTGACGAAATGGCTGAAGCTCTAAAAGATAATTTGACCATAAAATGTCCGGAATCGATCGGTCCCAAATTTGTCACATCCGTGCACCATGCTGCCTTTCAATACGCCTTTTTTTTTTTTTTTTGCCTTTACTAGATAGACGAATAAGCGAAACATGATTTTCGTATCAAAATATTACGAACTCAAATTTTGTCAATATCATTTCAATCGAGTCTATTGTACAAAATTTCTCTAATACAATTTATCTTTTTTATAATTTGTAAATTATTATACAATAGTATAATTTACCTTAAGTATACTTTCGATTAATGGTTGCAGATTTCTTAATCATCCAAAAAAACAAAAGAAATAATTCCTCTTTTTGGTATAATTCCCACTCTCGATGGTAATGTTAATCTTTACATCAACATTTATAGTTTATACTAGTTTTTCTTATGCGCGATGCGCAAAAAATAGGTGCCAAATATTAGTATTTTGTATTAAAATTTTAAATTTATTTAAATTTTAATATACTAAATAATAATAATAATAATAATGTAAAATATTTTTATAAATTGGATATTTATATTTTAAAAAATAACTAACATATAACTCTAATATTTAATGTGTATATATTATTATTATTATTGAAGAAGATAAGAAAATATATGGTGGATGCATGTGCTTAGTAATAATAGTGAAAAAGATAATGAAAGTTATAACGGTAGGGGTATACTTGTCCAAAATATTATGTAGTACAACTTTTATAGCATAATGTACAAAAAAACTTAACGGAAAAAACGGACATAAATGAGGGGTATAACCTTCATTCACATTTATTATGTTTTTAGAATCTTAATTTCATTCGATTAAACCATAATAAAAATAAGTTAACAAAAATTAAAAATGATATATTTTTGTTTAAAAATATCACATATTTAAAATATGTTTCATACAAGTTTTATGAATAGTTTATTCTCTTAAAAAAAGCATTAGATAGGCTTTGAAATTACATAAACTCTAAAAAAATTTACCCCGACTATGTCCTCTTAAAGGATATGCCTGATTTCACCATAAGGATCTAAAAGTATTGGAAATTTGGAATCCCGAATGCTAAATTTATGTCAAAACGTCATCCAACCTCATGAATATGCATCAAAGAGCCGACCCAACTTTGATTCATAAGTCTTCGACAAGATGTATATCTGGAGGTAGAACAAGCCAACTATTGCTTCTAGCATTGCATGCAGTACTAATTAAGTACGGATTGGAGTATTGTTTTTGTTGTTGTTGACTAACCTTCTCTTACCGTCATTGTACAAAAGAACTAAACGAAAGATTTTGTGTTACAGATTCGACTGAGATGATATTAGCGAGAATATAACGATTGACATTACTTTTGGTAGCCTGATATTAATGCATGGGATGGAACAATATTTAGAGTAAGAGGCCAAGATTTGAAACGCCGGACAACAACAATGTAAAGATTATGTCAAGAGTTGACAGATTTTTGTGTGCACCAATATTTGATCCTGTCTATTTAGTCACTAATTATCATGATTTATATTCTACTAAATGCTCTATCAAGGGGACATGAATAGTTCTTAGAATTGGAGAATAATCCATCTTTTGGGACAAGATTAGTGTGCTTTAAAACTGTATATAGTATTAAATAGCGTATGGTTTGAGGTAGGTGATTTGTGTCACCAAACATAACCCCACTCATTATATACATAGTAATTCTGAAAGTTGACACTGTCAACCAATAGTACTTACCCGTCATTTTTAGGATCAACAATCGCATCAATTCACAAGCATAATTCCTAATCATTATTAACTTCAACAATTATCCGGACACTTGTCGAATGGACGAAACATGATTCTCATGTGAAAGTCTTGTCGCTTCACTTTCGATTAAGTCTGTCATACAATATTTTCTTAATACAAATGAAAATTATTTAATTCATACTTTTAAGTAATGACTACAAATTTTCATCATCATATCACTCATCAATAATAATAAAAATAATAATAATAATAATAACATTTCATCTTTTTCAAAACCCTAGATCCCATACTATGTAGACACTAGACAGCCAGTACGATGATCATGATATTATTGGATACTGCTTACAATGAGGAAACAGTTTTGATGGAGTGGGTAAAGAAGAAAGGGGTAACAACTAACAGGAAACTAAATAATTAAAATATATTATTTTCTCTCAATAATTTTTCCTGTAAATGTTAAACTTTGTGTATGAATTTGATTCACAAAGTAACGTTGCAAGTGGTAAAGTGTGAACAACTTATAAATTATATATCAAATTTGAAAAGAATAATACGTAGTACGGAGTACTATTTTCCCCTCCTATTCTCCTAAGTTCATGTTCTAATATGGTAATATTTTTTCTTTAATTTTCATTAAGTATTTAATTATTTATGAATTAGCTTACCAACCACGAGGTGAATATTAGAAGTATGTGATATTACTCATATTCAAATGTTACCGTAGTCAATGGTTAAATCAACAATTAACTTATAAATTAAAGAGTCAATGTATGTTTTTTGAGGGTTGTGTGTGTGTTGGAAGATGGATGAATTAATATCGTAGACGAGAGAGAAGTTAAGTTGTAAAAAAAAATTAAAGTGGCAATTGTGTGCACACTTGTTGCTTAACGGGTGCGACATGTCTACTGGACGATTAGAACCACCCAAATTTATATATTATTATTTTTTATTTCCATTTTATTTACATTTTACATACACCATGAACCAAAAAGAAAAGAAAGAAAGAAAGAAAAAAAACTTGTTCCAAAACTCAACCAGCTCTAAACAATATTGTATGCATAACATTTTTTTTAATACAATATTAACAAGAACTTGCATGTACCTTTATTTGACTAACTTGCTATAGCAATGGTCAACTCACTCAATAAATATGAAAACTATGAAACTAATTATAAGTCAAGCAACCAAAAGGTCCAGTGGCATCAAACCCTTCCATTTATACCGGAGGTGGTGGGTTTGAGCCTAATACTGACTCTTGTGCTTCAATAGGTTGAGAAAGTAATAGAGATACTAGTATTCAAAAAAAAATTATAAGTCAAGCAAGTTAAGTGATACAAAATTTTTAAAAAACAACATTTCGCATTTTTTTTTATAAATATTATTTAATTTTAGTGTCAACTCAATTCATTAATTACAGACAAATAAAAATGAAAAATGTTGTAATATTAAATTAAATACCTTTATGAGTCAATCAAATTACATATATCAAAACGATAAAATTTGGCCTAACATGATCATACATTTGCATTCAATGTTTGGCTGTTTCCTCATCCTATCTAAAGATATTCCAACATGCCATTATCCATATTGTCAAAGGGAGATAGGAGAATTAGGTGTATGAGAATCTAGCACTAATTCATGATTACCCAAATTCGTTACCAGTACAGTAAAGTCAACAAAGAAGAGGATCATGAAAATGGAATTACATAGCAAAAAAAAACTGTAATTAATAAAAAAGTTTTTTAATTCATTTATGGATAAAAAAGCATATAATTTGGAACCCAATGTCTACACTATGGTGGTTTATGCAAGCGACATCTGTATGCTGTATCTCTATACTCTCTCTCCTCCTCTCTCTCTCTAGTCGTCTACTTCTCCTAAAGAAACAAGAAAGCTCTGTCCCTTTCTCTTTCATATTCTTCTCTATGCTGGGCTCTGGAAATCTGTTGACGGATTGAATTGATCGTACGGCTTGATTATCATCGGCCATCGTCGCAGGCGGCGTCGAGCTTCAGACTTTGGTCGGGGGACGTCAGCTTCTGAGGTGAGGCCTTGAAAGACCCTGCAATCAATCGTTTGTGCAGTAAAGTTTGCTGCTTTGATTACCCTTTGATCTTGTATCTCATGTTCTGTTCTTTGGCTCTGTTTTTTGCTCTTAAATGTTCTTGCTTTTGGCTCTGCGTGTCAAGTCTTGGGGTTTTTGCTTGCGGTGTTTATTTCAGTGGTGACTAGTATGATAAAAGGATACATGTTGGTGCCTTATGAAAGTTGGTTTGTTTTGAATTTCGCTAAGTTCTGGGCTGGGGAGAAATGAAATCCCTTTGATTTTTTTGGTGTTTTTCATGGGGTGTAAGGTTTATCTTCTGGGAAGCTTAAGGATTCTGTTCTTTCTGGGAATGGTTTGTTTTTTTGACTTTTTTGTTGTTGTATTATACTTATGAATTTGGAAAAGTGTGGGTAGCGGCACATATGGTGTGTTGTTGGGATTGTTTTGGTGTTATTTACTGCGTAATAAAGAAGCTCTAAATTTAGTATTTATGTTGTGTAACTTAGGATGTTGGACAAAAGAATGGTGGGTTTTCCTGCTTTGGATTTTTGTAAATGGGAATTTGCTGAGTAGCAATTAATAATCTGTGTCTGACAGCCGAAGGCCCCAAGTTATCACATGTTTCTGTATTTGCAGGTTGTTACTTTTATATTTTTAAGGGAAGTGTTAATCAACTCGGTTATTCTTCTTTGCAGACTCACTGGCGACCTGATGTTGATGAAGGGCCTTGGCTAGAAATTTGATATTGCTGAAGGGAAGTTTTGTATTCGCTGAGCAGCATGGCAACTGAAAACCCCATGAGAATAGTGGAGAGTAGGAGACCCGAGCAGTGGGGTTCTTCTAAGGATGATGTGCCATATGCACAGCCTATGAATGAAATGGCTGTAGATGAGTTGGGGTTGCTCCTAAAAGGGCATAAAGTTCAGGGTGATAACAGAAACAAGGTTCCTAATCGTAGTGGCAGTGCGCCTCCTAGTATGGAAGGTTCATTTGCAGCATTCGGGAACCTGATATATCAGCAAACAGGAGGTTGGGATTTAGGTTCAACGAATTTAGACAGTGCTCTACTGAGCTGTCAGTCTGAGGAACAAATACGGTCCGATCCATCATATTTCGCGTACTATTCTTCAAATGTCAACTTGAACCCTAGGCTTCCTCCACCTATAATCTCAAGGGAGAATAGGCATCTTGCACACCATGTAGGGGCTACGAAAGATAGCTACAAATTCACATCTTCTGGTGACAGTGGCGATAGGTTGGTGCACTTTCCTAGAGGCTCTCTTTCAACTCATATCGAAGAGCCTGAGGATGAAAATTCAACACCGAATGCTTTAGATAACTTGTCAGAGAGTAGAACTGCAGATTTGACTGGACAGAACATAGGTACTTTGATTGGTCGGCGTAAAAGTTTGGTTGATTTAATTCAGGTATTGAACTTAGTAATGCTTCTCCACTATTATTAACTTCTCGTTTTTATCTTCCTGTTGGCATCCCATGTTCATTTGCCCTATTGCACTTTATCTTCTCAAAACTTTAACTGGCAATGGTTTGATGTAACCCTTACATCAGACAAGGCTTAATGAAATTATTAATGTTTGATACTTTCCATGGAATACAGATTTTTTTTTTTTTTTTTTTTTTTTGGATATTTAAGCCTGGGAAGTAGTCATATATAATTAGTTTAATTTTTTCTGCATTTCTTCTCCCGGATAGATTTTCTTACTTCCTCAGTTCCTTGTCTCTTTGAAATATAAGCTTTTTGTATCAATGGGAAAGTTTCTGGTCTTTTTTTTTTCCTTGTTTCTTTTTACCTATTGGGGTGGGCTAGTGGGGATATGAACCATGAACGTGCTATTAGTAGCTTTGGATTTGATAGTGTTCCCATGATTTTCATTTTGTTTGCAACTTAGTCTATAGAACCATGAGAGTTAAGATATTTGCATTATTGTGTTTACTACTCAGTCTAAAGTGCCTTGTGAATTGAGATTTCTCCATAATTCCTGATGTTTTTAGTTTTTTCTAAATTTATTCATAGGATGATTTCGCACGCACTCCACCACTTTATAGTCAGTCTCGTTTATCGGGCCACGTTGCTGTGGAGGAACCAACGAAATGTGATATTCAAGCACTTGGCCTGGAAAATCTTTCTCTTGATATTCCGAAGTTGCCTGACACGGGTTCAGATTCTTGTAACGAAGCTTTAACTGGGCATAGTGCAGCTGCAGCTAACAATTCTTCAATTCTCTCTTTTGGAGAGACATCATATCTTGAAACGTTAGGAAAACCATGTTCTAGAGAAAACAATAAAGAAACAGGTGGTGATCGACGCTTGAGAAGTGGTGGCACAGTGTCGGGTGTTTCCAAGAAACCTGCAATGGCGGAGAGTAAGGAAGATGGAAGTTCCAGTAACCAAAATGAACCAGTGCCACAACATCCTCACTCTCAGCGAAACACGGGTTACCAAGTTAGTGGCCTACAAGTTCAAATACCTGTCCATGGAGTGAATGAAATGCGCAATAGTTTGGAAAAGGGCCAAAGTCACCCTCGTTTCTCCTCAGTTGAGGTGCAAACAGTTCCACAAGCTTCTGGACTGGCACCTCCATTATACGCAGCTGCTACTGCCTATATGTCTCCGGGAAGCCCATATTATGCTAACTTGAATTCATCTGGCTTATACAGTCCTCAATATAGCATGGGGGGTTATGCGGTGGGTTCCACATTTCTTCCTCCCTACATGCCTGGATATCCGTCTCATAATAGTATTCCTATGCAGTTCGATGTCAATCCAGGACAAAGCATTAGTGGTCAAACGGGTGGACTTTCAACTAGGGACGTTCAACAGTTGGGTGATTTTCAGCATGTAAACAAATTTTATGGACAGCATGGATTAATGATGCATCCTTCCCTCCCCGATCATTTCCAGATGCAGTACTTTCAGCATCCTGTTGACGATGCGTTCAATGCTCCGGGACAATTTGTTCGTTTTCCTTCAAGTTTGGTTGGAGGCCCCGCTGATCCATATGCTGCACAAAAAGACCCAACTGTTGCTTCTTACTTTGGTGATCAGAAATTTCAGCCTCATCATAACGGAAGTCTGAGCACACCAAGTCCAAGGAAAATGGGAGTATCTAATAACAGTTACTACGGAAGCCCTACCGCCCTGGGGTTCATGCCACAGTTTCCAGCATCTCCTCTTGGTAGTCCTGTACTGCCGGGATCCCCGATAGGAGGAGCATTTCCTTTTGGAAGGAGAAGTGAAGGAAGATATTCGCAAGGATCTAGCAGAAACGCTGGAGTTTATTCTGGTTGGCAAGGGCAAAGAGGATCTGACAACTTCAATGAACCTAAAAAGCATTCATTTCTTGATGAACTAAAAGCAAATAATGCTCGGAAAATTGACCTCTCTGATATTGCTGGCCGAATTGTTGAATTCAGGTAGTTAATCTGTTCCAAACTTCTTTGCCACAGATCTCAAAGATAACTGATATTCGTTTCTAAGCCGTCTGCAATACCTTTAATACTTATTTATCCTCAGTGTTGATCAACATGGGAGTCGATTCATACAGCAGAAGTTAGAGAGCTGTAGTGCTGAAGAGAAGGCTTCCGTTTTCACAGAAGTTCTTCCACATGCTTCAAAGCTAATGACCGACGTCTTTGGGAACTATGTTATTCAGAAGGTTGGCATTTAGGTTCTGAATTTTTTCGAGTTTGATATCTCCTTTCACAATACATATAGTCTATAACTGTTTGATATGTGCATAATGGTTCAGTTCTTTGAGCACGGGAGTCACGAGCAAAGAAAGGAGCTGGCTTGCCAGTTAACAGGGAAGATGCTACCTTTAAGTTTGCAAATGTATGGCTGCCGTGTTATTCAGAAGGTATTACTTTACATTTTTGGATTTTCCCCAATTGCTCCTTGGGTTCCCGCAAATAGATACCCGCCATCCTCTTCTGATCAAAATACCTGCCCCGTCTTTCTTCGATCTTATTAATTAGTTTATATTGAATATTGCACTCCACTTATGGTGCTCTTGATTGGTTGGTTCTTCGTCATAGGCCCTTGAAGTAATTGATATTGACCAGAAGACCGAATTAGTTCATGAACTTGATGGGCATGTGATGACATGTGTACGAGATCAAAACGGAAATCATGTCATACAGAAATGCATTGAATGTGTTCCAACAGAAAGTATCGAATTTATTATATCTGCTTTCCAAGACCAAGTTGCTACACTGTCTACCCATCCCTATGGCTGCCGAGTTATCCAGGTGCTTTTATTTACTCTATTTTTTAAAAAATGAAAACGTTTTTTTATCTTATTGTGCATGCTATTTAACTCCTCTTATCTGCATTGATTTCTAAAGAGAGTGTTGGAGCACTGTTCAGATGACTCACAAAGTCAATGTATAGTGGACGAAATCTTGGAATCCGCATATGTTCTCGCCCAGGATCAATATGGCAATTATGTCACTCAGGTGTGTGTTTGTTTTGAATTTAAATGGCATCAAACTATAAGCTTCTTGGCTTTCAACAATGTATCCAACAATCACGGGAGATAATGTCAAAGGACGATACGAAAAGCAATAACGAAAAAACAAAACAAAAATTGCTAGAAGTCTGAGAGATACGAAAATTAGCAAATAAGTAGAGACATATTCTCAAAAATCGTAGAGTATCTTCAAATAGGATTTGGAGTGAGGACAACATTAAGGTATGAGTTTACCTCAAAGTCGGTTAAGCAAGCTAAAATTGAAGGTGATTTCGGGGTTTGTTGCTGATATGAAGTATTTTTGAACTGACTGTATTCTGCAGCATGTTTTGGAGAGGGGGAAACCACACGAAAGAAAGCAGATTATTGGCAAGTTGAGCGGGAAAGTTGTGCAGTTGAGTCAACATAAATACGCATCAAATGTTATTGAAAAGTGCTTGGAGCACGGTGATGCTGCCGAACGGGAGCTCTTGATTGATGAGATTCTTGCCCAGTCTGACGGAAATGACAGTTTGCTAGTAAGAGACTTGTAGCCCTTCATCTTTTTCTTCTCTTCTCCTCGAGTGTGTTTTTTTTTTTTTTCATGCAATTTGTGGTTTCATCTCGGCCTCATTGTTCAACTTGCCCACTGTAGGCTATGATGAAGGATCAGTTTGCAAATTATGTGGTTCAGAAGATTATCGATATTAGCAATGATAAGCAGTGCGAAGTTTTACTGAGCCGAATCAAAGTTCATCTTCCCGCTTTGAGGAAATACACCTATGGGAAACACATAGTCGCTAGATTTGAACAGCTTTCCGGTGAAGGTAAGGCATATCTCGAACTATTTCCATTCTCTCTACGCAAACAACTGAAAAAGAAAAGAACAAAAACCGAATCTTCCATTGCAACCACATTCTCTTCAAACTACCCACGCCATATAGTGCAATATATGAAAACATTTTGATTGAAGCTCTTACATTACACCGAACACCTTTTGATTGTTCTGCATAGAAGCTGATTGCCAAGTTTTTGTATGCCATGCAGAAGAATGATCACCTGAACCCTAGACTGCCGGGATAGGGAACTCTTGAAGCATCACCGGGCTCGGTGCTTGGATTCTTTAAGCTGGGCTATTTCCTTCAAATTGAACGACACGAGCCACGATGTGACGGAAAACCTTACTTTCTTGTACTAGACAGTCTGGTTGTCAGCTAGGTTGTTCTCTGTTGTGGTTAACATTGAAAAGCTGTATCTGTAGGAGTGCATAGAATAATCAGTGAGTGTTGTAGAGAAAATGTTGATGGCTTTCTAAATTAGTTACAAATAATGGTGTTTGCATATATGATTTGTGGCTTTCTTATGGAAGATAATGTTTGGTATAAATTGCAATGTGTGAGAATAGACCTTCGAGGAATGAAAAAGAAATTGACATTCTCTAAACTCTAATCATGGTTCATTTGATTTAGGATAATATCTGGTCCTTCCTTTTAAGGAATTTCTATTTCATTGATTTGAAATGTTGTAAGGAAATATGACATGTTTCCTTAATTGTGTGTGTGAAAGATTAGGTTTTTTTAATGAAACATATTTACTAAAACATTATGGTTTATGTTTCTTTTTTTTTTCTTTTTTTTTAATGTAAAAAGGTTTCCAAGGAAGCATTAAATTGAACTTTTGAATCTAATAAATAGTGTACATTTTGTACTAGCTAACAGAAAATAATAATAATAATAATAAAAATCCTCTCATGTCTTGTAAGATAATTGAATTTTTTTTTTCTTGTAATGTGGGCCAAACCAAAAAAATTAAAAATAAAAAAGTTTTAAAAATTTTTTTTTAAAAAAAAAAAAAAAAACATAGTCACGTTGAGAGTGGTCACCAACTCTCATTTATTGTTTTTTTTTTCTTATTTTTTTCATCATCTTTCTTTCTTATTTGGCTCCTAAAAACTTGTGGAAAAAACTATACTAATTAACTTCCTCAAATGTGTAAAAAAAAATGAAATTATAGAATAATCATGATTAGTAACCATAATTTACTATTTCGGATATAGTGTAAAAGTTTTTTTCTCCAATTTAAAATCTAATTAGATAGTTAAAAACTATAACAATCTCCCAAACAGTGCCATGGTTGTAGAAAAACAAAAACAAAAGAAAATCGTAATGGTGCTTGTCAAAATGGCACCAACATCAGAAGTTCAAAGTGAACTAATTAAGGGGATAAAGAAGGACCACATCCCCCTGCTTCTACCCTCGCTTGCACTGCTCCAGCAAACGACTGGTTTTGGTGTTCAAAAACACTCTTAAGTTATATCGACAGATTGTTCAGATGTCTCATCTTACAAATCAGATTTGAAAGGTGAGTTAAGAGAATCATATCACAGGTAATGTTGTTTCCCTCCAAGCAATATTTCTTTCCACGCCTCGTAGAACATCCAGGTGATGCCTGAAGCCGGCATGACTTTCAATGAGCTCGCCCCCCAGCCTCGGTAAAGGCCCGACACTCCTTCCACCCTCATGATTTCTGATAGCGCAGCCACCATGTTTGGCGGGCATTTGCCTTGCAAAGCCCCGACCATCAGACGCTTCCTTGCTACCTCTAGAGGATAGCTAATCGTGCTCGCAGTTAAGCCTGTTGGAGGGCATAAACATAAACATAAAACATAAAACATACATTTAAAAGGATTTTGAAGTGACTGCATGCATGATTACTAGCAGGGATTGAGTTTCAAGATTCATACCAGAGAGAGCTCCGAATAGAAGCATCTCTGCACGGTTCAAAGATTCCTTGTTTTTTGCCTGGCAATATGATTTCTTGATTGTCTCGTACATGAAATAGTAGCATGTGCTATACGGGAGCATGCCAATCAATGTTGGTGCAATACCAGAATATAGTGCGCCAATCCCTCCATCCTTGTAGATCTTGCGCGCAGCAATGCTTAGACTCGGGTATATTTCAGGACTTACAGTCAAGCGATCCTGTGAGATGCAATGATTAGAAAGATTGGATATCTAATACACAAATAGCAGGGATCTGTTTCCCAAAACAAACATAGCAAGTAGGCTTGTAAGTAAAATTTTGTAAACCACATAGAAGAAATGGTTAATTGAAAACTTAACAACACACTCTTTCATGGATGTACGGAATCCAGGATACACAAATTCCTGGGGAAAAAATATACCTTTAACACTTCAAGTGGATGGCATACAAGTGTACTCACGATTCCAGCAGCTGCACCGCCCACAGCAACTGGAGAGAGCCATGAGAAAGGAAAGTTCAACGAAATATGACCGATTTGTAGCTTTGGACCACCAGAGTGAGTCCATCTCTCTTTAGTTGAAGTCATTGCTCGTTTGACACACTCGAATGTCGCAAGCTCAATTGCCTGTGTAGGAATTATGCGCACCATGTTAATTGTGTTTCCAGCCCATAGTCCTTGCCAACCGTGCTGCTCAATTACTTGGATAAAGCTGCCAGAAATGTTTTTGGACCCAACACCAACTACCATCCTTGTCCTGCATGTTTTAACTTAAAAAGTGAGGACGATATTTCAATTTAAGGGTCATATTAGACTCTTAATATACAATCATAGCTTCAAAACAGCACTGTCTACTCATAGATAAGGGTAACTCTCAAGTGCCTACATTCCTAGCTCTGCAGATGGTCAAGATTGCATGTCTAGCTAAACAGCTAGAGGAAAATTCAGAAAGTGCAATGTCATGTTGAGACAAATTTCCAGGAAAAAAAAAAAAAAGAAAAGAAGAGACATCAACACTGTGAACAGAATTAGACAAAAAGGAAGGAAGCTAAATCAATGTTTCAGTCCAATTCTCTATTTAGTTATCCAAAACACGATTAAACTTTAGAAAATATAACAACCAAAGACGTTGTAGGGAGCTGAGGAAGCTAGTAAAGATGGTGAAAGCTGCAGGAAAGATTCAAGGATTTCATAAAGCAAGAAGAGAAGAAGAAAAGCAGAGCAGGCCTGATGGTTTCAAGAGGAGCAAGAACAGCTTTAGTCATAGCCCCAGCCATAGCACCACTAAAAAACTCAGCAACCTCTCTGGTCCTCATAAAATCCTGAAGCAAATGAAATCATTCTGTAAATGCTACTCATATTTCACCAAAGATAACAACTTGTCTGGGTTTATCATGGACTCATGGGGGTGAATTGTGATAACTCAGTGTGCTCAAATAATTAAGAATGGAAAGAAGTTAGCTTAAATTTCCAAATATTTTTTTGCCAAATAATGATTATGAAGAAAGAAAGTGGAAATAAATAAATAAATAAATCTTTAAACAGACAACTTTATCCACTTCAGATTTGACCAATTATTGAGCATCTAGTACTAAACAAAAGAGAAACAGTATAAAGTCTAAAAATGAATCCAGTATACAACTGTTTTTAACTGCAAACACTAATGTTGATCAAGAGAATCAATGCGAAAAGTTCAAATCCTGCTTCCAAAGATTTCCAAACAAATACAGTAAATGAATTGCTGCCTCAGTAAAGATCGCTTGAAAAACAGAGAAAAACAGAACAAGATGTTGGTTATTAATGGAAGCCATACTTGAAAGGCTCGACCGACATCAGGAAGTCTGAAACTGAGAAGATGGTCTCTGTAGTCCGGCTCCTTGTGGAACTCCAGCTCCGCCAAGCATCCCACCAGAGGGTAAAAGCTGAGACCTTTCTTCTGCGATTCCATCCCCACTCTCAACTCCAACATCTTTTGAATTCAGTTCCAACGCACATTAACACACAACATAAGAGAATGAAATATATATTTACACAGACGCGGTTCAACTGGAAGGAGACGATTCAAGCCATTTTCAGGCATGTGTTTATTGCTTGCTTAACTTCATCATCCAATAAAAAAGGAACAACTGAGTAGACCGGGGGTAGAAAGAAGACGAAAGAAATACATGCCTGGTCGGAGTGAGGGTGGGACGGAGATTTTTGGATCATTCGGACCGGGTTTTTTTGAACGTGGATTTTTGCAGCCGATCCGAAAGCGAAAGATACAAACTGCGCAGATATTTTTCTTCCTCCGAGCGAGCTTATCCTTTTCTCTTCCTATTTACTGAATTACTGTATTTGTTAGATTCTTTCAAAGCGTTTACTTTCTATCCCATGATGATATACAGTGAAATATCTGCCTATCTATCTACCCCCATGGAATTAGGGTTACGTTAGAAGTGTGATGACGAATCATGGATTGATGGGGTCAGCCGTATATGACTTTCAGCGCTCTTTTTGAGTTCTCATCCCGCCGGTCTCACTCTGTCCGTCTGTCGTGTCGTACTCCTTGTTTTACGCGAATTATATCTAGACTTCAACGTTGAATTTCTTTTACTGTTTTTTACGGTGTACATTTTACAATTTTACCTATCATATACCATATACTTCTTTTTTTTTTTTTCTAAATACAATTAACTATATTATATTGTACTGTTCATCTATACTTTCTAAACCTGTTTTAAGGTCCTGTTTGGTAAATAATCAGTCTATCAGTCAATTTTGTCTTATTTGATCACTATTTTTTTTTCTTTGAGAATCAAAACACGATAATATATTAAACAAGATCAAAATTCAGTACATGCGAGATAAAAGGAAAAGGAAACGAAAAACAATCCATACAATCTGACTTAGAAAGGGTAGCCCTAGCAAGCTCATGGGCTACACCATTCGCAGATCGTTTAACAAACCAGAAGCATAGGTCAGAAAAACCTTTAGCTAACTCCTTAATATCATTAACCAGTAGATCAAAGGAAGAGATGAGGGAACAATCTTCAACAGCTTTGATCACCTGAGCACAGTCTGACTCAACTTGAATCCTATCCAGATTAAGATTATTGGTCCATTTGAGAGCTTCACGGACACTAAGAGCTTCTGCCTCTCCAGGCTCAAATAGACTCGTCCATGGCACAAGCTTGGCAGCAATGAACACTCCATCGGAATCTCTAATCACGAAACCAAGGTCCATCCTTCGATTACTTCCTAATGTGGCATCAAGAAAGGATCCCATCGAGTAATAACGAGCCTTAAAGACCTTAGCAACAAGGGAGTTAGGATATTGAATAAACCTCCATGCTTATTTTGCTAACATGGAGATATTGAAATCCCTGATCTTCCTAAACCCCATGCCACCCCATTTCTTAGGAACACAAAGAGACTCCCAACATTTCCATCTAATGCCTCTACTCCTCTCACCCTCACATCCCCACCAATAGGCATTCATAGCTCTCTCAATTTCCTTACTAGCTTCAAGAGGTAGGAGAAAAACACTCATGGCATAGGTAGGGATGGCTTGGATTACGTTCTTAAGTAGTTTGATCACTATTAGTTGTTTGATTAATAAGCTTTTCGTAACTTCAAAATGCTAAAATTCAAAAGGCTACTCAAAGCAGCCTTTTCAATTAGTTTTTTGATAAAAGAAATTATACCAAACAGCTATCAGCTAACAACTAATATATCAAACAACTTTCTACAATCAGCTAATGTTATCAACAAATCATACTTTCTAACCCAAACAGCCAACACAATCAGCTAACAGTCATTTACCAAACAAGGCGTAAGTCAAAGACTTAATACCTTTTTCACTGAAACTCAATCTCATAACTTCCCATACGAAACTGAACACAAGGCGTTTGACACATAACCACGTACAATTTACTCTAAGATTAATACCCCCACCATAGTATTTTGTCTGATCCCTTATTAAAATTATTTTAATTTGTATTTTTATAATATTAAATAAATTTAGTATTAATGTATTGAAATTTATATATTTAAAAATTATATTAAAAGTATTATTAAAAAAATAATTAAACTTATTAATATCATGCAATAATTTATATATTGTACTTCACTTATTTTACACTTACAAACGTTTTTTTCAATGTGTGTATGTATTGATTATTTATATTGTATTTAACTTTAATGTAACTTGACTATGTATGCATAGTTTTTAACGTTTTTTTCAATGTGTGTATGTATACATTATTTATATTGTATTTTACTTTAATGTAACTTGACTATGTCTACATTTTTTTTTCTTAAATTAAATGGAGTAGCAAACCACAAGTTATAATATTACTAGTATTTCATAAAGCTACTACCATTATCCCTGCAAATCTTTCACGGTCAAATATTGCTTCTTACTTCCACATCACCCCATGTGCAAATCATTTACTATTCATACTATATCCTACAAATCTAATCAACTTCAAAAGTGGGCTTCAATATATTTTTTTGGTAAATTGACAGCTTCCGTCCGTTTAACGGTCCGGGGTCCACCCACGTTCGCTCCGAGAGGCACAGGAGCTGGCCCAAGAGGAGAGCTCACTTGCCACTTGAGCTACCCCGTTGGGTTGGGCTTTAATATATTTAAATAACATTATTAATTTATATTAATTACATTTAAATACTAAAAAGTTTTTTTAAAGCTCCATTAAAGCCTCCTAAACAGGTAAAAATGTTCAATTGAGTCATAATAACTTGTTTAGCACGTTACTACTTATTGAGTTGAAATTAAGTACAAAATTTTATAATTTATATCATATTTGGTCTTGTTGTGAAATTAATTTGTATTTTAAAAATAATTTTAATAATTTTTAAATAAAATAAATAAATAAATAAACAAAAACAAAAACAAAAGCCGGCCGTCCCCAGCTGTGACTGCCGGCTTTTGTTTTTGTTTGTTTTCTAAATTGTTTTAAATAATTATTTGTATATTATTGAAATAATTTTGTAAAATTGTTTTAGTCAACTTCTTGCACCCCACCAGCAAACGATGACCTCAACCTTTATGAATGTCGGAGCAAAGAATTCACCATGAAGCTTCTCCGGTATGTACACACCGACGTGATGGGAGAGGCGGCACTACCGCACTGGAGTTTCGAACGAAGACTAAAACGACTGTGAGTGAACAGTAAGAAGACTAATCGTATAAGGAACTTAAGGTGTGTTTGGTAAACCGGAAAATGACTTATGAAAATTGTTTTATGAGTTTTCGGTGTTTGGCAACAGCCGAAAAATGCGGTCAACAAAAAGTGTTTTCCGTTGACAATGAAAAATCAAGCCAAAATTTTGAAAAACAACTTATATAATTTGTTTTCGTAAGTCATTTTTCTGATTAGTCAAAATGGCCGTTTCGCATGTTCTCGGCCAAAATGACCATCTCACCCATTCTCGCGGATTGGTTTCTGCCAAAAACTAGCCCGTCGGAAACTGCTATGGTCTCCGGCCGAATCAGAGCTGGTATAATAAATATTATTATTTTATATATTTCTATATTATTTTATATTTTAAATAAAATAATAAAATATATAATTATATACTTCTACTCATTTTTCATAAAATAAACCAAATACACCAAGACAGTTTCCCATAATGCAACCAAACACGGAAAAGGAAATTGATTTTCCATAAAATATTTTCTGAAAGCCATTTTCCTGCTTTCCAAACGGACCTTTACTGACAATATCATGGTTTCCAAAAATGGTAATAAATGAAATAATGAACAAAATTACTACAAAGTTCCTACATTAATCATCTTGAGCGTAAAATAACTATAAAACACACATCAAATCTGAATCACTAAATAACAAAAATGGATGACCAAGATCGAATATCACGATCTCATATAATTAAGGTGATCTCAGTGAATCCTTATCTCTCTCTCACATATATATATATATATATATATATATATATATATATATATATAATTTTATGGTTTTGATAACAAAAATTGTCCAAAAACAAGAATGCAACAATGCATTATCTTTTGGTTGTGTTATGTTTCCCCCCTAACTATACCGAGAGAAAAAAAAAAGGATGCCGAATGAGCATAACATAATTATTGTACATATAATTATAGATTTAATTATTGTAAATTTGTTCTTCTTTGAGTCCACTAAACATAATTTGTCTAATGTTGAAATAGCAACCAGAGAAATCGACAGTTATTATTCGAGAGTGTGCATTGAGTAAGTTCTGCAGTATGACATTAATCGGCGAAAAATCACACTAAGTAAACCAGTACAAATTATCCACAACTGACCGATTCAAATTAAGGATGTCAATAATTGCTATAGTTAAAATCAAACTTATAACATTGTGATTATTAAGTCAATAATCTGACCAATGTAGTTGGAGTTATTTTTTTACGAGAGTTATGCGTTACATAAACTTCAACTTATGATCTTAACGGGTAAAACATCATGAGATAAATTATTTGTGTGTGAGATTTACGGTTTCCTAGTCACCATATTAAAAAAGGGGAAAGAAAACTATATTAGGCGCGCGTTTTGGGTTAGTGGCGCGGAAATAACGAAACGGTGTCAAAAGACGGAGTATGTAATATTGTAACTTGTAAGGCTCGAAAAACGGCAAAGTGGAAATCGTACTTCTCAAACGTTTTCTCCCTTAATGCTTTATTGTTTTTCTGTTGTCTATTGCCCGCCTTAATCGAAAACCCTAGAGATTGAATTACAGAGCGAGCGGGAGAGGGGGCGGGAGGGTGAGCGTTTGCAGAAGATGCCAAAGAAAGATGCTGCGAGGAGAGAGCTGTTGGATCGATGGAGAGGCATCGAAGAGGAAGACGACGACGCCGATGGCGACTTTGGTGCTCATAAGCGCCGTCGTCTTCACCAGCTCAAAGAAGAGTGGTTTGCCGCCTGTTCTCAAGACTTTAATTAATTTCTGGATTCAACATTCTTCCACTTCGCAACTTTCCTTGTTTTTTGGTTTGTTTTGTGTTTGAATAAAAAAAAAAACCCTGTATTAATGCAATCTGCTCTGATCATAAAGAGGTATACAGAAATGAGATCCTATCCTGTTAAAAATAAATTTAAACCTTAATGCCAGTACGATAGCACTGAACTTAAACCCAATAATGTGATAGTATGGACTGAGACTAATCGTTCGCAACAAACTATAGCTAAAGCTCCCACTCCGACACTCCGTTGCTTTTTGATCAATTGCTTTATCTGCCAGTTTGAAGAAAACACCATACAGATGGAAACACTGACAGCTGACCTTTCAGGATGCAAATGCTGCAAGAATTTAGCCAGTGAAATAATGCTGAGACTGGACCAACATTTGTGCACCGGATTGCGTGTTGGTAACATTTTGACAAATTGGAAACTGGAGTTCCTAATGGGGAGAATAAGATTGGAAATTCATTGTTTCTTATTGAATTTGACTATTGCCAATACACACAGCATAACTAATGACTTTGTGTTATTATTAAATTGTAATGTGGCTCAAATGAATGATGAATGGGAGGGAATATACAAGTCATTTTCAACTCATTCATGAAGTGAAAAATATATACTCAATCGAACTTGCTCAAATCTGCCAAATTTTAATGATTTGTTTTAGTTTGAGCTGATTTGCAGTGCAGTGATGCACTTCTTTTTCTGTTAATTAACTTGTAGCATTTTCATATTAAATGCAGGTTTTCTGATGCTTTCAAATTCTTGATCCACTTGCCAAAATTAGATCACATTTGGTGTTGTTCTTGGGACCTGATGGGACCTTTACTAGAGACATTCTATAATTATTATAAAGATGAGCATCGTGATTCTCCTCTAAAGCTTCTATGGAATAGAGTTTCGGAAGAGTTACGCCATTGCACTCAATGTATTTGCCAATATCATCAAGCCCAAGAGATGTATAACACAGAATATGAGTCAAGTTCAATAGGTCCTCTTCTTGATGTATTGCGCACTCTGGATGAAGAAAGAATAAGTCAGCACCTAAAAGAAATCAATGCAAGAATAGCTCACGGAGATTCTGTTTTGGGGAATGACAATGGTGAAATTGTTAGTGTCATGTTTGAGGTATTGTCAGTTCCTCTTTCTCAATTCTGTACATTGTCTCTTCCTACTGAATCATACTAAAACTAAGTTATGCTGCTATTCTGTTTGACTTAATACTGTTTTTGTTTTGTCACATAATATAGCAGCACATTGTTTTGTGAAGAAAGATCTAATTCAGCACAAATTGGAACCACGATCTTTGCAGGGCTATAAGAAGCCTAATGCTTTTTCTGTTCACAGAAAGGCAAAGACTATGAATAACTTGCAAAATCTTGTAGCATATATATTTATGGGAAGGAATAAAATCTTAACTTGATGGTTACTGAACTTCTTTGTGAACTAGGTAACTAAATTTAAATGAAAAAATGTAAAATAAAATAATGGTGAATTGATAATAAATAATGTGTGGATTGTGGAATCATTAAAATCTACAATGATAAACTATGTCCTAATGTTTGTAGAAATCAATTTTATATATAAAAAAAGAGTTGGTGACTGGGTTGACCTCACATCATAAGTACCCTTTCAATGGCATCCTATACTCTCACCAACTTACTGAACTTCACTGAGTAGTAAGTTGTTCAAGCCATTTATTCAATCCAATTAGTATTCTATGTAGGAGCGGGAGGGGTAAAAATTCTGGAATATTTTTGTTTGATTTTGTCATATTATGAACTGTTTACGTTTTGAAATAAATTGTGTTGTCATGTTATGCTCATATCTATATACACAAACACACACATACTAATACATGTCTTTCTCTTTGAGTAACAGGTTTTGATGTTTCCCATCTTGTTAGATGATGATTCTTTAGCAAACGAATTTCAAATATTCATTGAGGCAGTTGATGACTCTCATGAATTGACCCTAGGTGGTCACCAACAATATCCGGTGTGCCTCACTTTTGTTCCCTGGCTTTTGCTTAGTTTGTAACTTTGTATCCTGTTACATGTTTGGCTCATTTTGTTTCTACTTCAACATTTTGCTTTTTAGGGAGTTTATGCATTGCTTTTTTTGAAAAATCGGAGAGCACGTTCAATTGGTTTCCGATTGGCAGGACAAATGAATAGATTGAGGTATTGTTTTATGGTAATTTTGTAATTTGTATTGTGATTTGTGAAAGTATGTTGCAAGAGTCTCTGACTTTACTCATATTACTACTACGGTGCTACCTCTCATCACTAGTGCATAGATCTTTGGTCTGTTTGTCATCAAGGAATTGACCAAGGGACTGGCTGTTTATTATTTACTATATGCATGGAGTATTGAACTTTATATTCATGTTTGAGTGTTGTGATCTAGCATATATCTTTGGGCTTTCTTGACATTGCTATTGTTATGTTAAAGTTACATTTGATTAGTGTGCTTTGTTGCTATCATCACCACACAAATCAATATGCATGCATTATCAACATCTTAATTGGACATTTAGAGTAAACAGACTTCTAGGGCTGTAATGAATAAAAGATATTAGGGTTAAATACTGATAGCTCATTTTACTGATTTAGATATTATGTATCACATTTTTGTCATATATGATATTTCTGAAGCACATACGGTCAAGCTGAACTTATACTGGGTTGTCTCATATATTCAACGGATATGGTTAGTGTTTGAGCTTGGCTGAGGTAAATATACAAGTCATGGTAGAGCATATTATTAGTCACTTTTGAGCTTTGTTTGATGAATGGTTCATATCATTTACACCCTTAAATACTCACATTGGACCTACTCAAATCCCCTGTAATGTTGAATTGTTACTGGGTGATATGATCCTCTCTTCCAGCCTCATTATATTATTTTGAGTGGCTTTTTGCTTTGTCTCATAGTATTCCTAGTGTCATTTCTTAGACTAGGAATCTATCAGAAAATTAGAAAAGGTTAAGACCGTGCTGGCTTACTCGTGTTAGATTAAATTATTATCATAAGTATCCCTTGAATGTTTTGATATATGCACAGATGTCTCCAGGATGTACTTCAAAGTTGGCAAAATATTTTGAAAAGACCCTTTACACCTGTTGGTTGTCCACCCAGTGATTAATGTTTGCTTAGTTTCTATTCACAGGCAATCAATTGACTTGGATCCATTGCAGCCTTTGCTGAAGAGATACATCAGTTTCTTGGAGACAGAAATCTCCTCACCTCCTCAGACTTCTAGGCCTAGGGTCCATCTGGAACGATTAACTGTATGGCTTGGAATCAAAGCATTGTAGGAAGCAGCTGGTTTTTTTTTCTCACTGCATTTAGTATTTATCCTTACTCTCGTTTTCTTAGAATTAATGGTCTTTCTTTTATTTGTGTCTTGAAGGCTTGGATTCTTAGAGCCTCCAGCATTTGAAGAAGGAATTTTAGATCGCTATCCCATTTTCCTGAGTCTTGTTCTCAACCATATTAGTGATGATTCTCCTGAATTTTCTTATGCAGTTAATTGCTTGAGATTGCTTTTTGAAATGCTTGGTATGCTCTTCTTTGTTCCATATTTTCCTTTTCAAGTTACTCAATTACTTCTTATATGCTGATATATTTATAACTGTTTTATTTCAAGGGTATAAGCTTTGGTTGAGGACTACGTTGTCTCCAAGTGTAATGCGGAATACATTGCTGGGTCAGTCTTTCCACACAAGAAATGAAAAGAGCCATAAAGAAATTTTTGATCTTTTCCTGCCTTTTCTGCAGGTATTTCACCCTTCTGATATTTCAATTTGAAAGGCTTTATTATTTTGCTCCTCTTTGCATATTAGCATGTAATTGTTAACCTTAAGAGCTCTAGTGTAGTGGCTTTATATGTCTGTTATTGCCATTATTTTGACTTGTTTTCTGCTGTCTGCTATATGACCTTACGAGTTTCAAACTTGTATAAATGTCTGCTTCAGTCTCTTGAAGCTTTACAAGATGGTGAACATGAAAAGCAGCGAAGACATTTCCTTTATTTTCTCCTACATCAGGTCACTGCGAGCAGCAACTTCAGCATACTAATGAGGAAAAAGGCTTGCCAGGTTGTTGTCTAATCCTGTAAATAAAGTGTGTATTTTTCCAGTGCTTTCCTAGTATTCATTGCAAGCTTGTGATTTTGCAGATAGCTTTTCTCATTGTTCACCGAGGTTACAAGATGAACCCACCAAACCCACCTTATGAATGCGCACATATGTGGTGTGTATTTTATTTAATTATTTTACATGCTATATAGGACTTTGTCCTTTAATATTGATTCTGCATTGTTGCATCAGCATTTCTTTTCCAAACTGATCTAGGAATCTTTATCTCAACAACTTATAGCAAGACTCATAAACATTGGGATATAAAACCTTAAAATTTATTTCTTTACCTTAAGAAATCATTAGTTGTTGTTGTTTTATATATATTGTTTTTGTCTGTTCACATTAAATTACTTATTGTCCTACTTCACTATGTAATTTGTTTCTTTGATTTTAATAGATCTTAACATTTTAAAGCATGTGTTTAACCTAGCAACTTATATTAGGATACATTACCTTTCTTTTGGTTTAATCCTTCAGCTATATTATATACATTTTTTCACTTCCATTTTCATTTGTAGGGGACCATCCCTTGTGTCCTCTTTGAAGGATTTGTCACTCCACAGTTCTCTTCGACAGCCAGCCTTTGATCTTATACAAACTATTATTGTGTCTGATGCTTCAGCCATGGTAGCTTCAATTCTGAACTCCCAGCTGCATGCAAGTAATGAAAGAGGCATGCCTACCAATTTTGATGAAGATGACGATGAAGGGAATTTGTTAGATCATGATATTGAAGAAAAGGATGCCACTTGCTGGAGTGAATTCTGTGTGCAGTCTAAGATGACCTCAAGTTTATATGGCAGTTGGATGTGCATCCCAATGTTATGGTTTGAGGTTTTAGTTGAGATTGATCCTTTAGTCCTCCCAGTGTCAATTGCCAAGGCAGTCTTTTGGGCCTTATCTCGCCTTGCTATGGTAGAACCAGAAAATAGCTCAGAAAGGTCACTTTCACTTGAAAATTGGTTGAAAACCTGCACTTCAGAAATCTCTCATGCTTTTGGTTGGAAGGTTCCATCTGGCTCCAATGATGGTGGAGATGGAATGGTATCAAAGAATTCTGTTAATGTCTCAACAGTATGTAAGCCCCTTGTGAAGACATTCAAGAGGTTTGCCATTTAATCCTGTTGTGGCATGCTGTTAATGTTTCATTAACTTCAGTTGAACAAAGATTGGGTTCATGATTTTTTACTAAATGTTAATTTCAGATTCAGCGTAGATTATATTTCTAGAATGGAGCGAGGAGAGCTAAGGAAACAGTGGACCTGGGAACCCATGATGGGCAACAGCTTAATACTTCTACTTGTGGATCCCAATGATGTATTCTTCTCATTCAAGCAATTTTTGAAGTGAACTATTTCCTTTCTCTGCATAGTACACCCAAATTTAACTTAAGGTTTCACTGACCATCGCATTTGTCTGTTTGCCGCAGAATGCCAGGCATGTGGCTAGATGTATTCTTGAACAGGTCTCAGACACACGAGGTCTGACTTGTGGACTGCAGTTTCTCTGCTCTAGTCCATCTTCATTGGCAGCCATCTTTGTAGGGTTAAGACATGCTTTGAAACTGGTAAGATCAAGTTAAGGAATAAGATTTCTCTCTCTGTACTGTTGTGACTGCAATAGATATACTGGGATGCAGGGTTAGGGTGGGGATTTATTTGTTTATATTTTTTACTCTACACAATGTTAACTGCATTGTATAATCGTACTTTTCCTGTAAGAAAGTAATCTGAGTCCTTTGGATGATCTTATGCAATAATATACTGGTCTGATCCATCATTTGTTTGTTTTGCAGGTTCAGTTGGACAGTGTTCTGTCAGACTTTCAGTCTTTGCATCATTTATTTTTTGTTTTCTCTAAACTACTTAGAGAAGGGAATTCTTCTGCCAAACCCGTGGTTGGAAGTTCATCAGAGATGTCTAATATATCAAACTTTTCTTCGCAAGGTGGATTTTTAAAGCAGCCAGTTTTTGATGAACAACCTGGTAAGGTGATTGGACAGTCATCAGTTAGCTATGCCTTGTCGGAGAAATTCAGTTGCCTACTATCAGAAATTGCATGGCTTGCTATTGGGAAGTGTTTATCTGAAGGAAAGGCAAACATGGACCACAAAGCATCTCAGGTGTGGACTTTGTTATGATTACAAAATATTTAATTTCTTTGCTTTCCGTTTTAGCAACAGTCATTATTTGTTTCATTTTTCCAGATGGTCCTTTCTCTTTGGGTATCTAGAGTATGCTTTCCATTTCTTCAGTTGCAAGAACTGCAAATTGCAAAATATTTAATTTCTTTGCTTTCCATTTTAGCAACATGTATTATTTGTTTCATCATTCCTGCTGATCCTTTGTGTTTGGGTATTCAGAATATGCTTTCCATTTCTTAAATTGCAAGAATTGCTCTTGTTACAGTTCAAATTGCACATTTGCACCATGCTTTATCAGAAACAATAAGTAAAATGAAAAAAATAATAATATTTTACTAGTCTTAAGCTTCTTGATGCTCTCAATATGTTTTTTAAAGGTCTAGAATTGTTTTCAACAATGTGGTTATTGACTTTTGGTGAAAGGCTGATCATTGGTTAAATTAACCTAATTCTGCAGTAAAGAATGCACCACAAAGAAGTCCTAAATGCCATTTATTCAGGAATAAAAGTTTAAAATTTAGAGTGACATCCTAACCAGAGACTTTCTTTGAGAATGCCACTAAATATGTGATTTTTCCGCTTTTTCTTCTTCTCTATGAATCAGATGACCTGCATCCGCATACTAGAGATTCTTCCAGTTATTCTTGAAAAGCTTCATGGAAATTTAGCCATGGTATTCAACAGTGCTATTGGTTTAAAATGGCTCTGTGATTTGATTGATTGGGGAAAGTCCTCTCTTCAAGTGGTGGTCAGATATTGGAAACAGACATTTATTTCTTTGCTGGGACTGTTAAAAGGATTCTGCAGTGGGATCTCTGCTTTGGCAATTGTGGATATTGAGAAACTTATTTCATGTGGTGAGTTCCAATTTATTTGATCATCTCTAACTTTCATGGTTATTCCTACTTGTGAGTTAGCTCATTAATGCCATCAACTTTTAGCTGAATTTCATATTGATGAATGCTATTCGGTGAATTGCAGATAAAACTCCTATAGAAGAATTAACCGAACAAGTTGCACGCCTTTCAGTATCATTAATGAATAAAGGTTCCTTTGATGTTAAGAAAACAAATGTGAGCCGTGAACATTCTTCTTTCAAAAAATTGTTACCAAGTGGTGATTGCTCAGCTGCAAATGCACAAGCTTCTTCTGTGGATGTTAAGAAATTGCATGTTTCTGATACAGATGTATTGGCTGGCAAGGTGGGAGGTGATTTAATAGTTCTTTCTGATGATGAGAATGAGCCAGAAACTCCTATTGAACATTCTTCTTTCAAAAAACTGTTACCAAGTGGTGATTCCTCAGCTTCAGATGCACAAGCTACTTCTGTGGCTGTTAAAAAATTGCTTGTTTCTGACTCAGATGTATTGGTTGGCAAAGAGGGAGCTAATTCTATAGTTCTCTCTGATGATAATAATGAGCCAAAAACTTCTATAAGTAAGGATGTTAACTCTTATTTTGGGTCAAGTCAAACTTTGTTTGATGACAAAGTTGTTTCAGCTAATGCTGATGGACAAGTAGTGTATCCTGGTCCAGTAAAGGCGACTAATTCCAGAATTGATAAGGCCATGAAACCTGTAGTAGCTTCTAAGCCTGGGCCAGAGTCAGACATGGTGGAGGGTGGGACTGCAGCTTTCATCAAGTCAAAGGTTATTCACGAAAAGAGAAAGGGTGTTGATACCAAGCTGTTGAGGGAGCATACAAAAGATTTGATGACCCAGCCTAGTTCTACTTGGAAAGATTCATCTGATGAAAGTATGATTTTCAAAACTAAGGAACAGAAAGACAATAAAGAGGCCATAGAAACTGGCGTTACAGTTTTACAGGAGCTTGTACAAGATAGTGAAATTGATTTGGAGTTTGGTTTTTCCAAATTAGGTAGGCGCCGACAGACATTAACTATAAAGCCAAGCATTTCTGGTCCTAAACGACAAGTCATTCAACTTGATTTGCCTGTGAAAAACAGATCTAGCCTATTTAGGGTGGATGGCAGAGTGAAAAGGTTTAAATCTGCAAGGCTTGATGACTGGTTTAGGGCAATTTTAGAGTTGGATTTTTTTGCAACAGTGGGGTTATCAGTGACGAGTGAAGAGGACGATCAAAAGTTTAACAAATTAAAGCAGGTTCCTGTTTGCTTTGAATCAGCTGAAGAATATATTGAAATTTTCCGGCCATTGTTGGTGGAGGAATTTAAAGCACAATTGCTTAGTTCATTTCAAGAGGCTACTTCAGTTGAAGAGATGTCTTGTGGCAGCTTGTCTATAATGTCTGTTGAGAGAATTGATGATTTTCATATCATTCGTTGTGTCCGTGATGATTTTGATAATACTGGATCTAAAAGCTGCTTAGAAAATGATCTTATTTTGCTTACAAGGCAACCACTGCAAAATTCTGCTCCTGATGTTCATATCGTTGGCAAGGTATTTTCATCCTTTTCTGCTATCATTTGAGTATGTACTTTGTGGCTTTGGGTTTTATGAACTAGGCCCAAAACACCTGATGCACACCTTTGGCTATTGTTTTTGCTGAAGCATGCATATCTTTTTGTAGGTGGAGAGGTGTGAAAAAGATAATAAAAAAAGATCAAGTATCATTGTTGTCAGGCTGTATCTTCAAAACAAAGCTTCTCATCTCAACAAGGCTAGAAAGCTTCTAGTTGCACGCAGCAAATGGTGCATTAGTCGCTTGATGAGTATTACACCTCAACTAAGGGAATTTCAGGCATTGTCATCAATAAAGGAAATCCCTTTGTTACCTGTAATCTTGAACCCCACCAATCATGGCCATAGTGCAATTTGCAGTAATAATCTTAGTAAACTGTCACGACCATTACATCAAGTCTTTAAAATGGAATACAATGAGAGCCAGCAGGAAGCCATCAGTTCTGCTATTGGGCCTTTTGATTTGAAAAAGGATTTTGAATTGTCTCTGATACAGGGCCCTCCAGGTATGTTGTTCTTATCTACTTACACTTTCTAGTTTCTTGCTCATCTAATTTTATTTTGTTTTATGAACTTCTGCAACATAAATACTTACTCTTGATATGATCTTTTAACCTTGTTTACGCTAAGGTACTGGAAAGACCAAAACTATTCTGGCCATTGTTAGTGGCTTGCTCTCGTTTTGTAAGATGAAAGACACCAGAACACTGAGTGCTGCTCCAAAGCCCACTAGTCTGTCTAGCAGCACTTCAAGACCACATATTAGTAATGCTGCTGCAATTGCAAGGGCATGGCAGGATGCTGCCTTCGCTAGACAACTGAAAGAGGATGTAGATAAGGACAAAGATAACATGGGAAGCTGCAGTAGAGGACGGATCCTCATCTGTGCACAATCTAATGCTGCAGTTGATGAGTTAGTTTCAAGAATAACCAGGGAAGGCCTTTATAATAGAGATGGAACTATATATAAACCATATCTGGTTAGGGTTGGTAATGCTAAGACCGTTCATTCAAATTCCCTACCATTCTTCATTGACACTCTTGTTGATAACCGTATGGCTGAAGAGAAAATGAATGTGAATGATGCGAAGAATGATATGAGTAAAGACAGAGTGACCGTTCTGCGTTCTAATCTAGAGAAGTTAGCTGATACTATCAGATCATATGAAGCCAAGCGTGCTAACTTAAGAGAAGGAAATTCTGATTCAAAATCTCTGTTTGAAGGTGAGGCTTGTAATGCTGATGGTATGAAGGAATTATCTGGTGCAGAACTTGAAGCAAGGCTGAGAGTATTATATGGAAAAAAGAAAGAAATGTATACAGATCTTGCCGCAATTCAGGCACGAGAGAGGAAAGCTAATGAAGAAACTAAAGCCCTTCGACATAAATTGCGGAAAGCTATCTTAAAAGAAGCTGAAATTGTAGTCACCACTCTGAGTGGATGTGGTGGGGATTTATATGGGGTGTGCTCGGAATCTGTGTCTGGTCAAAGGTTTAGCAGTTCATCAGAGAGTGTTTTGTTTGATGCAGTTGTTGTGGATGAAGCTGCCCAGGTATAAAATCCCCCCCCACCACCGCACAGACACACAGATTATGTTCAGTCATTTGTCTGTTCCTTAACCATATCTAGCCACTTCATAATTCTCCTGTGTACTACAGGCACTGGAACCTGCTGCTCTGATTCCACTTCAGCTCTTAAAATCAAATGGGACCAGATGTGTGATGGTATGTTGATTGCAATTATCTTTTCACAATTATATAAAGGGTAAGAATCTTTACTGAATGATAGTTTCTGGGCTTGAAGGTCGGAGATCCTAAGCAGCTTCCTGCAACAGTTCTTTCAAATATTGCCACCAAATATTTTTTCCAGTGTAGCATGTTTGAGCGCTTGCAGAGGGCTGGACATCCTGTGGTCATGCTCACTGAGCAGGTATTAATTGCTCTGCCATTCACTTAAGCATTTTACACTTGACACCTTGCTGGCCTCATCATGGAAAACTGTGTTAGTGTGTCGGTGTGTTTTAGATAATCTTTTTAATTAATAAAAATAAGTAATTATCAAAAAAACTGTATTTTCCTGAATTTTTTTGTTCTAATAATTGTACTGTCCTTTAATAATCATGGGCTCAATCAAGAACATTTTTATAGGTGACATTAAAATCATTGGAATAGAAAAAGTTAATCATCTGAAGAATGTAACATTTTTTTGTTTTTGTTATATTTGGATTTCATACATTTTGGTGGTTCAATAGTTTTTTTTGGGTGATTTGCAGTATAGAATGCATCCTGAGATAAGCCGCTTTCCTTCTTTGCACTTCTATAATGGAAAGTTGCTAAATGGCAATTTGATGTCTACCAAATCTGCACCGTTTCATGAAACAAATGGTCTTGGACCCTATGTTTTCTTTGATGTTGTTGATGGCAAGGAGCTCCATGGAAAGAATTCTGGCACTCAGTCACTCTACAATGAGTGTGAAGTCGATGCTGCAGTTGAGCTGTTAAAATTTTTCAAGAGGAGGTATATCTTCCTTCTATCTTATATTGCACAGTATTTCCGCTCCTTTCATTAAATATTGCTTTTCAATCTTTACTTAGGTATGCATCAGAGTTTGTTGGTGGAAGAATTGGTATCATAACACCTTATAAGTGCCAGCTTTCTCTCTTGCGTTCACGATTTTCCAGTGCATTTGGATCTTCTGTCACAGCAGAAATGGAATTTAATACAGTGGATGGTTTTCAAGGTCGAGAAGTAGATATACTTATATTTTCCACAGTAAGGGCAGCTGGAGCATGTTCCACTGACCAAGGATATTCTTCCAAAATTGGATTTGTTGCTGATGTGAGACGGATGAATGTTGCTTTAACTAGGGCAAAACTCTCTTTATGGATCTTTGGTAATGCTAGGACATTGCAGACAAACCGAAGCTGGTCAGCTCTTGTGAAGGATGCAAAAGAAAGAAATGTGATCATATCAGCTAGAAAGCCATACAGTTCTATATTTAAGTCAACTTCAAAAGAAAACCGCACATCAGAAAATCCTGAAACTCATTTGAAAATTCAAACCCATACTGAAATGGTTGATGACATGAATGATGGTGCTGATCAACGTAAAAAGACCTTGAATAGTAAGTTTGATAGGAAAAGAAGGCACACTGATATTGGACCTCCCACTAATGTTGCAGCATATAATAGTAAACATGATGCCAAGATAAAGAAGAGAAGAGCAACTGATAATTGTGATTCATTCAAGAAGGATCTTGTGTCGGCAGCAGTTGAGAATAGTGATGTAAGAAATTGCAAGCCTGCAAACTCTACAGTTGGGGAAAATCACGGGGAGACTAGTGAAACATTGGAGAAAAAGCCTCACAAGAAACAGGTTAACAATGATAAAGCTGATAAACAAGGGGCAAGGTATAGTGATGTGAGAAATTGCAAGCCTGCACAGTCTGCGGTTGGGGGAAATCAAGTGCAGACTAGTGAAACTTGGGGGAAAAAGACTTGTGACAAACAGATTAACAAGGAGAAAGCTGATAAGCAAAGGGATAAGAGCACTGACAAACTCGGGAGTTCTTTGGAGGATATGGAAAAAGTGAGGGATAAAGGTCTGAAACATTCAACATTAATTGCATCCAAAAGATATAAAGAACCTTCAGACAATGCAAGCCCAAAGGGGACAGATGGAAAATATGACAATGGAGTTAGGACTCAAGTTGAGAAAGCCACAGTTTCAGAAAGAAAACAAAAACGGGATGCTGTTGAGGCACTTCTTTCTTCTTCTCTTATATCTTCAAACAAGCCTAAATCTTCAATAAAATCATTGCCTGCAAAAAGAAATTCTGCAGCAAATACTGAAGGCCCTGGAATTAAACCATCAAAGACAAGAAAAGGTGAGGTTTGTCAAGTTCTTTCATTGAAGTTCTATGTTAATTTGGGCTTACTCCATTCTAAACAAACCCAGTAGGTTTTTGATTAGCTATTGTCTGTTGACCTGTAGTGCTTGTAATGTTCTAAATTATCTATCTGCTTCTGATGTTTTTGTTTGTTACTTTTTTATTCTGAGAGATTTGTGCTTCAATTTCCAAGTGCATAAGGTATTAAAGACTTGCATGACTATTATCTGCTTCAGGCTTCATTATCTTCTTGTATCTTAAACGCGACTAATATCTAGACCTTCAAATGCATCATGCTTTTTTTTTTTTTTTCCTTAAATATCCAACTATATTCTAATATGGAAGTTTGCTTTGAACTTTCAGTGTAGGCCTTCAGTAGAGATCAAGGTTCCTATTATAGTGGTGCTGCTCCAAGGCTCGCTGTGATTCATGCACTCTTGCCACTTGGAAAGCATGGTGTGGATGGTGAAAACAGTAGCATTCTGGTTAGAATTCCATACATGCTACCAGAGATTGAAGGCTAAGAGGTTCAGAAATGGTCATAACCAGTCAAGAAGAGCCTTTTTTGATCACCAATGAAGCGAAGAAAGCATGATGCAATGGAGTCACCTTGAGACAAAACCTTGTTTTTCTCCTTGGCACACAAGGTAATTTCTTAAAATATGAATTCCCTGGCTGAATATCTATAATCATCTGGGAAAAACGTGTGCTCCCGCCCCCAATTTTTAGATTTTTAGAATTACAAAAACCCAAATTGATATTATAGTTGGAAAATTCAGAAGAGGGGATATGAATGGAAGGGAGAGGAATGAAGTAACCCCTCCAACCTCCCTTGATGGGTTTAAGTATTTAAGTAGTGCTAGTGTTAGACCTAATAGGAAATTCTGTCAAATCCGTTTGTGTACACCATGTAAAAGTGTTGGTGATGAAAATGCAATGTGAGTTTGATCAGTGCTTGAGCCTTTTTGGGTATTGCATTGTGGGGCTTTAAATACTGGTTGGAGCACCACGGCCTGGGAAACTGAAACTAAGACAAATATGAAAAACGACAATGGAGCTTTCTGAAGTACAATACAACTTTGGACACAGTTGCAGCCTCGAAGAAGAATGGTACTATCCTTGTTAAACATTGCCAATGTACAGTAGTACACTGAACGCACACAGCAAGAAAATTTTTGAGCCAAGTTTCGTTCTTGTTCACCAGTTCTCCTGATTCACTGAAAGCCTTTCTGAGGTAATTATTGGTGCTGCAATTGATTGGATACACATTCTGGTATGTAATGTATATATTAGTTTTTTGGTGCATATAACATCTGAACGTGACCCAAAGTATATATTTATCTTTGAAAAAAGGAACGTGTTTTCCAAGATTACCGTTCTTCCTATAGTTAATTTGGCTGCCTTTATTTATGGTATATGCTCAATATGCAAAACAGGATCATACGTGCAGATTATAGTGTACACATTTGTGTTGCATTTTTTTATTATTACTGATTATATTTTGCATATTTAGAATTTTTGTTATGCATTTTTATGATTTCTAAAATTTGCTATTCAGTTGCATTGATAAGTATGTAGTTCGCAAATTTATTGTTTGTATTGTGCACTTTTAGAATTCTAATTTTTAAACATTATTTTTAGGTTACACTCGTAAATATCATAAAATGTGTATTTTGTAACTTTGAATGGTGCAATTTAAGTTTTAAGTTCTACCTGGGCGTAAGTTCATACTTGATCCAACCCCTATTTTGCAAAACACTTTTGAATCCAAATTTATTTAAAGTAGTTGGTTGCAAGTTTCTACCATTGCATTTGCTTCTTCCAGAAGGAGCCTGCCGTTCAATTTCTCAACCAACTATTACCAAAAAGTACCCTTTCAAAAGGAGCACTACATTTGCTTCTTTTGGAAAGAGCACTTTCGATAATAGTTGGCTGAAAAATTAGACGACAAGACCGAATGTGATACATTCATGTATAATAATTATAGGGCTTAGAGTAAAATATATTCTTTACAAAACAATTACATAAATTAGTATGTATATTGTCAAATTCTTCTTATTTACACGAACTCTAAAAAAAAAACAAAACAAAAAAAAGCGAACACACAAAAGAAATAAAATAATCTTTTAATATTTTATGGAGGTAATGTGTAAAGTGTAAACTTTCCCCTCCTTACGAATCAAATAGGTTTATACTTTATATTACATACCTCAATTTTATCCAAACACAAAATCTAACATACCTAACAATTTAACATTCACAGCAAGCAAACATTTATTAAGATAATCTAACATTAGGTGAACCAAACACACCTTAAATGCCATCATTGTGATTTGTGATGGTCACAAACCAAGATCATGTCATGCACATCTATAATCCTTATGCATTTCTGGGACAGAATATAGGCATTCCTTGTTTTCTGAATTTAATAAACTAAATGGCATCATTGTGATATCGCCAAGTAAAAATCTACTTGTTCTTAAAACTAGTCAGATCAAGCTATTGGAGTGCCCATCATTACCACCATAAGATTTCAGTTCAAACAGTCAGTATTGATTTGTCAGAAGCAGTTGAACAGCCCAAATTAACAAGTGCTTAACAATCTTAATATAATTTCAACTTTCAAGACAACACCATAAAAACATACCTTTGAAATCCAAAAGCAGTGAATGCTTGGAGAGTATTTGGTATGATTTACATTACAGAGCACTGCTCCAGCTGCAAGCCTGCAAATACTCTTAAAACACATAAGCAGGTTGATCATATGCTCGAGTACTGTTTGCAATGAGATGCAATCATAAAATCATATGCATCTCTAGGCAGCAAAACCCACAGCCAAAGTTAACTTCTAAAAGCAGAGAGAGAGAGGATCTAGAATAAATTTTAATTATCTTTTCCTTTTATGATCAAAGAACTTCAGCTCACTAGGGGAATTTTCACTCCAAACTACCGAAGAAAGAAAGATTAGAAGTGAATGCATACTCAGAACAAATCAAAACTAATATAGAGACAAATAATTGCTCATCATCACAATTTAAACCAAAAACTGAAACTCAAGGATTAGATTTAGTAGCAGAGCGAACGGCATTCCAAACGTTAACAGCAGCACCGGCGACATGGGGGAAGAGCTGAACAAGTGCGCCAGAAGCGACCCCAATAGCTAGGGTTTGAGGATAGCTAGGCTTGGAGTCCATTTTCATGTCCAGGCTGATCAACCTCGAGTTTATCGACTCCAGCTTTCTCGAAGTAGTGCCGGCAGCGGAACCGGTGGCGCCTCCATTTTCTCTGGAAGTTACGGCCATCCTGAACAGAACCTTCTGGAGATCCTCAATCACCTTTAGGGAAGCCTCTTCGGTGCCCATACCCTGGGACTCGTAGTGAGATATCATCTCCTTCGGCCCCGGCATTTTTTTAATCCTCTTCTTCTTATCATTCCCTTGGCCGCCGCCGGCGTTGCTCTCTGCCGCCGCCGTTGAATTCCCGAACTTCGGACGCTCCATTTGAATGTACAGACTTTTGTTTGGATAGAATGAAAAACCCTGACGGAGGGTTTTACAGTGAAGAACAAAGGATAAGGTTTTGAAGGCTCCATTTTAAGATTTAACCTCCTCTATTTATAAATAGGGCAAAGCAAAAATGTTACGGAATATTAAATTTGGAAATTAAAAAAAAAATAGAGTTTATCTACGGTAATTAATTAAAAATTAGATGAATTAATTTACAAATGATATTTTAATTTTAAAAAAATTACCATACGGAGAAAGTTACACGAGTCGTCTCCTTTTGAAGGATGCAGTCTCTGTCCCAAGAGCAACGGTGTTCTTCCGTGGATGATGACGATGACGATGATGTCTCAATTTCTTTAATTTCAGACGTCTACTCTTAACCTCAACACCAAATTGTCTTCCATTCATCCTATGATGATGGTGGCGGTGGCGGTGGCGGCTGTGATGATTATGATGACGACTACTATCCATTTCCTTCGTAATCACCTTTCTCTTTCTAGAGACGCTTGCATCTCTATCAGAGCCGCCTCCGCTGGTGGAACTTTCACTGGTCTCGACGTCGGGGAAGTGGCGCCGTCGCCGTCGGCGGCGGTTAACGCGCTTAACGTTGGTTAGTTTATGCCAGAAGAAACATGTCATGCACCCCAGTGCAGACCAGTAGGCCTTGCACGCGGAACAATACATTTTGCAGACAGATTTTCCTACGCATTGGCATATCCCCAATTTGAAAAAGAGGTAGAAGAACAGCAAAGCTGGACATGGAGAATCGTCATCAGTTTTCAACTCCAGCAAATTAAACACAGTAATTGGATTAAGAAATCGAAAAAATCACCGGTAACTATTACGGAGTATTACTTATGTAGCAGAGAACCAGAATCATGAACAGCCTCATCAAATCGGAGACACAGAGATGAGTTATGAAACAAGTAATATCCCATACTCCGGAACAAACTTCCCTGCGAAACTCATTCAATTAGGAATTTATGGTTAAAGAAAAAAGATGAGATTATTTTCAAAGGAAAAATACATACTCGCATGATCCTCCCAGCATAGCCTTTAAGGGAGCAGCCAAGGCATTTCCGAAACCATCAGCGGCCTTGCTCAGAACGTCGCCCATATTATCTCTGCAACAAAAGGAAGAATGGGTGAAGAGAGACAGAAACAGAGCCACAGTCGTCAAGCCCAGGCATCGGTTTTGAGCGGTTATGTCTCAGGGAGGGATGATGGCAGTGTTAGTGGGCCTAGGAAAGGAAATATGGCCCAAAAAGTAACAAACTAATCATTAATCATTAGAAATTATTACAAGTATTGCAGAGAGCGAGCAAGAGCTAGTGTGAAGGGGGAAGGGGAACAAGTATCCTTTCCACTCCCATAAACTCTGCTGCGAACTCCTCGTCGTTTTTGCCTAGCATATCTTTCAATTTACAATCTACATTTCTACGCCTGAGCACCCAATATCTGGGTTTTATCTTCTTCTCTAACGAGTAGCTGAAGTATCTTGGATAATCCACCACTTCGTTTATCGACTTTCCCATTGTGTTCTGTAGGAATTCAAGCTTCGGCCTCAAAACTTCTTCAATGCTGTACCCGAGTAATGGTGAAAATCTACGGACCATGAATGATACGTCCCGCTTTGAAATCCCAGCATGCATCAAATACTTTATCCTGTCCAAATTGCGATAAAGTAAACAATTTTGATTTCGTATCAAATCTAGGCAAATAACTGCCACTCCCAATCTCCCATTGCCACATGCAGCACACAAGTAAAGATCTTTACCTTGGAAGTAAAGCTTCATCGACATCGCATACTAAGAACTCAGGATATTTCCTGATAACCCTGGGGAAATGATGCCTAGAAACTCCGATATCATTTAGGAAACCAAGCTTTCTCTCAAGAGTTTTCTCAATGCTTGAAGCAAAGAGTTCAGGGCAGCGAACAAGTATTCTACCAATGGTATCCTCATCAACTTCCAAATCTTTAAGGAAGCAAACCACCTGGATATGGAAGTGAAATTTTTTATCAAGATCAAGAACCTTAGACATGAAAGAGAAAAGCCAAGTTAAACAATTGCAAGTAAACAAAGACTTATCAAACAAACATAATTAAAAGATATCAAAGTTGCAAAAGATAACTATTCCCCATTCTATCCTATACATCAATGTCAAGGACTTTGGTATATCTTAAAGGTGGGGTACTGGAGCTATAGTGTGTATATGTTAGCACAGGGAAAACTATGTGGTAGGAAGGAATCGTAATCAGCACATTATTGCAATGGAAGATTGATTTACAGATGCTACAAGTGTCTAAACTAATTTTATTGATTTACTTGCTTGGTTGCTTTTAAATATGTCCCTTACCTTGAGGAAGTCCTGAGGTTTCTGCACCAATAGCTGAGGACTTGTAGCAATAACCTTACCCAACTTCTTGTTTATGATGCCCAAGTCTTGAAATTGTTCAAGCATCAACTTCAGCTTGTCAACTGAACAACCTAAAAGTAGTGGCCATCTTTTAATTGCACGGGCTACACTAGCATTGGGTACCTGCTAGGAGAAAGTGCTCCAGTAAAACAAAAGAAAAGCAAATAGAAAAATTGGCCTGTAAACTAGATCAGGAAGGAAAATATGGGGAATGTGCAAGACTGATTTTCATATTGTAATAAATTACAAAGTGAAAGTGCAGAAGAATAATAATGTACGGAGTACAACATACTTTAGAGCTTTGATAAAAGGACAATGGTTGTAAATGGTAATTCAAGAATCTAGTACCTTCTCCCTATTGAAGAAATCTAGGATCCTCTCATAGTTTTGCAGAATGCTTGCAGAAAGAATCCATGGATACTTGAGTAACATCTTGCCAAAATCTTTGTCAGTTGCACCAACCTGGAAGACATTTCAGAAAATGTTCATTCACTAGGAGCAATACCTTTTGGTTAACCCAATAATCATATAATATCTGACATGCAATGTAAAACAACCATTTAAGAGACAGACAGAGACAGAGAATTCTCTTAGGTTTATAGTTGGGGCAAAGACCTTTTAGTTTTAATGAACCAATTACAAGACAAAGTTAATTTAAGTTTTTCGCCTTTCTAAATACTCCATTAAATGTAATAATATAAACTTTGGGAATTAGATAGAATTGCAAATATGAAACAAAAACATATTGCTTAATCCTACGAAGAAAGCCATACTTTAAGAAAAGAGTGTAATCTTGGTCTTATGTCCTCTTCAACATCATAGAAAATAATTGGCGGAAAGAGTAGTAGAATTTGTCTCTTGAATCCATGGGCAATTCCAATTTCCTCAAGGAATTCCAGGATGGGCTTCATTTTAGTCTCCAAGGGCAGCAATAAAAGGCGTGGAAATGATTCAATAAGATATCGGAAAGAACCATCTTTGGAGCCTAGCAACTCTAGACCTCCACGCCTTGCTTGGATCTGTGTAAAGCATATAAGAATAAATTCTTAGGTATTTCTAAAAATCATTATAACACTGAAAGAAAGATCTAGGTATGACTTAAAATTATCACAGAAAGTCTGAAACTGATAAAATGAGAATTTAGGTGGATGAGTAGGAGATAATAAAGCTAAATGATCATAATAGCAAGAAGGCATACTCACCTTCTCAAAGAATGACAAGGTTTGTTGCACATCTTCATCAATAGAAATAGATAGATGCGTCATCATTCGCTGGGCACTTTTGCCAGTACTTCTTTCATCATCACTGTGAGAAAATAATACTTCCTTCAAATATTTAACCTATAATCAAATAAAAAAAATTAGCAAACTGCTCAAAATTATGGAAAATATAATTGATGAAAATCCAGAAGCCTTTGTTACACACACACACAGAAGGTTATTTCCAAATTGAATTACAATTGTTTATTACAAATTCACATAACCTACACAGAATGTGGGGGGAAACTCACCCCTCTCCAAATGAAAAATTTGTGATATCATAAGCTGAAATTACAACCAACTCAATTACAAATTATCAAGATAGAACGAGCAAAAACTCTTGGGAAAATTAAATGTACAGATTGAGAATCCATCTGTAACTAAACAATTAAACAGGCAGGGTGAAAGGCCATAAGCTACTTATAATTCAGTAATCTCATGACCATAATACAGACAATAAATGGATGCACAAAAAAAAAAGCCGATGTTCTGACGGTAATACCTTGCGAATGAGGTCAGGAAGTGTGTGGGAAGAGGAGAGATAGCGAGCAAGGTGAGTTGCAGAAGAGAGAGTGAGGCCAGTGCTCTCTAAGTAGGGAAGCATACCCTTATCACCTTTCTGTTGAGCCATTTCGTAGACCTTAGTCCTAAAAGACGGAGGTGGAGGCGGCGTTAGCTGTGAGTGAGGAACTGCGGCGGCAGAGTTGGTCCATGAATTCCACAAGGAGAGTTCGTCGAGGTCTTGCACACTGTCAATCAGCATCCGCAGGTAGTTGGGAGCAGCTAGAACGATCTCCATGGCTTCCTCCGTGGAAACCCCAAGTTGTTGAAGATAATCGCAAAGCGCATCCCTTGCTTCACCAATTTTTACTTCCTCTTCTCCTTTACCTTCCCCATTTGAAACAGACGAGGAGCACCGCGGCACCAACGGAGCAAATTTCAAATTCCGCCGGAGACGATAAGTATGAGGATAGGCTCTCTTGTTCAGAGAAAAAGAGATGGTGAAAATTGAATCAAAATAGCAGGAAGGCGAGCGATGGAAAGATATTTCACCAGTAGTTGGTACGGCAGCGAAGATGAGGTGATGAGAGTGAGTAGTTAGGTTTAGTAGGGAGGAGGAAGAGGTGGATATGCGATTGGGAAGCCAATTCCATGGCATTCTGCGGCGACGGCGACGGCGGCGATATCTCACCAATCAAAACTAATTCTGCACTCCCCTCAGCTGCAACTCTGCAAGTTCCCGCTTGTTCTGTAGTTCCCCATTTCGCGTGAAAACAGCAAGATATTTAAGCGTTACAAAAATAAAAATAAAAATAAACTTCCCAATATTTTTTTGACGAATTTTGAAATGAGTTGGGTTTTTTTAACAAAAAATTCGTAAATAACTATTGAAGGTATGCAATGAGAGTAATTCTACTCTTCCTGAGTAACAATTCATTAGTTTGTAATAGGTAAAACAGAAGACCATCAATAGGACATTGACAATAACCAAACTCGTATTACTTTTTCCATTCTATTTTATGTGTCGGATTTAATTAACGAAGTTATTTGGAATTTCAGTGAAAAATATAAATTATGAAATGTGGTTTTTTAAGGTTACACCTAAAGTTATTAATTGTTGTTAGATTGATTAGTTTTGAGCATTCTCTTCAAAATCGCATTCATATAAGGAGGCGAATGGTGTAATTGAGGGTGTAAAGTAAAGAGCTGCATCCGCTTGATATATACATAAAAGTACAAATATCGATACAATAGTTGATATAAACATATAAAAGGGTACACTTGAGTGAGACGGGTCAGATATTTAACATCACTAATCAAATATCTGACTCGTCTCACAGAGACCCGATCTCACACAAGTTTTTGCCTAAAATATTGAATATAGTTAGCAACCTTTTAGAGTTTTAGTCGTCATCCTGCTCTTTGATTTTTTTTAGTTCTTCCAAGACCTCCTTTAATTCCCACCTCTTGCCCAAATCTTCTTGGCAGCAAGCCAACCCAATCTTAAGCATTTTCTGCATCTCTCCGCGGCTGGCTTGCGTATCCCCCATCTCTTTGTCGAAAATGGTGTCGGATTGACCGCCGGCGTGGCCGCTCACCTCTAGCCCCGCGGCTATACACTCTATCCAGCTCGCTAGCTCGGAGCCGTATCCCGGGCACTGCATCAGGTAGTTGGCGGGGAACCTGCCGGTTAGCGTCTCTAGGATCAATATTCCCAGGGTCCACACGTCGGTTTTCCTGGTGGTGCGGCCCTGCAGTGCGTATTCAGGGCATTTGTAGGCGATCAGAACGTTGGGGAGCTGATCGAGGTTTACCACCGGCCCGAGTGTGTAGTCCATCATGATGGGATTGAATGACTTATCGAGAAGCACATTTGAAGACTTGAGGTGGCCGTGGTAAGTCACTAGGCTAGGTAGCTCGGTCTGAAGGTAGGCTAGCCCCTTCGCCACTCCTTTGATGATCTTCAACCGCGTTCGCCAATCAAGCCTTGAATCATTGCCTGTATGTATACATGCAAGGTTATTGGAGTTGGCAATTATATGCAAATGAAATATGTTATTTTCTCGGACTCGAAGGTATGTCCTGGATCAACAGACTGATCCTGTAACTTGAAATTTTGTGATTACTAAATTAATTGTTTGACGAATTTGGCTGGAGTTGCTCCAGTGGCAATAGCATATTGTAGGTGACTAGCCAAGCCAGTTTGGTTACTGGGTAACTACAAGATTTCAAGTTTAACTCTTAATGAGAAGCATACCTTCAGATAGACACGAGCTAGAGGAGTGAATATCAAGAGATGAAGGTGGATCATTGTATGCAAATTTAAGATTGAAGATTTACCATAAAGGTGGCTAGCCAAGCTGCCATTGGGGATATGATCAACCACCAAGAGCTTCTCTTCTTTTCTGTAATAATAAGCAACGAGAGGGAGCAAGTTGGGGTGTTCAAGCCTGCCCAACCGTCTCATGTGTTCATGGAAGTCTTCTCTCCCGACGTGATTCATATGCTTAAACCTCTTCACAACCACGGCCTGCCCGTCCATCATGAGCGCCTTGTACGAGGATCCCAAGTTCCCACTTCCCAACACTTCCGCAGACGCTTTCAGCAGGTCCTGCAGATCGAACATCAACCTGTCGCCTTTCACAAACGTCAACTTCCCTACGCCCGGCGTTGCTCCTCCGCCGGCTTTGGGAGGGGCAATAGTAGGGTTAGTGGTGTAGGCGGAGGGGACGACCGGAAGCACCATTTCCGGAGAGGTTGTCACGGCGGTGAAATTGTCGGGGTGATCATTGTAGGGCGAATAGCCTGGATCGACTCCTCCTCTGCCTTGGCTTCGGAAATTGTAAAGTAAAATTATAATCACCAAAAGGAACACAACAAAGGCCAAGCAGCAAATTACTATCAGCAGCAGTGTGTTATTTTCAAAATATGATTCCGCTGGATTGTTACTACTGCCGCCATTCGAACCCCCGGGATAGGTCGGGTGAGGAGTCGGGGCGGGTGGAGTGCTTTTCGGGTTGCAAGGAGTGTCCAGAGGCTTTCCACATAGATCCTTGTTCCCTGCACTCAATTAGGGTAAACTCAGCGACGCACGTAGAGTGAATGTATGGAAGGAATTGAAATTGAAGTAGGTAGAAGATTGAAAAATACCAGAAAAAATGGATGGATCCATAAGAGATAGACTGGGGGGGACTCGACCTTCGAGCTGATTGTTGGAGACGTTGAACAACCTGAGACCAGGGTGGAAGTCCGGAATGGTTCCGGTGAAGTGATTGTTCTCCAGCCTGAGTTCCAGGAGCCTAGGGGTGATTGCCAGAGAAAGAGGAATATTTCCGATGAAGTTATTATTGGATAAATAGACTTTCTTCAAAGAAGTCATACTGGAGAAAGCGTTGTCGGGGATCTCGCCGGAGAAATGGTTGTTGGATAGGAAGAGAGACTTGAGAGCACCGAGCTTTCTCCAGTCAGGCATTAGACCCTCGAAGGCGTTGTTCATGAAGCTCAGAGTGCGCAGGAAACGGAGGGGAGTAAGAGAATCAACGTCAATGTCGCCGGAGAGGTTGAGATTCTCAAGCTGCAGACCCCAAATGTCTCCATTATAACAAAGCACACCACGCCAGTTCTCGTTGTTGCCAGAGCAGGGGCTGGTGGAGGGATCCCAAGAGGCCAGGGCCCGGGCTGCCGTAATGCCATTGGGGCCAGCAACGAGGGAGTTTTTGAAGCTAATGAGGGCTTCGGCCGAGCTGTCAACCGGTGAATCTCGGTTGGTGCCTAATGATGATGGCGCGGCAGCGCATACATGTGACAAAAGCAATAACATTCCAATGAAGATGAACAAGAGGGGGCGTGATGACGATGATGAGGACGGGAAGATGGATGACATTATTAGCGGAGCAGCCACTCTTAGCCACCGGTTGCCTGGGTTGACAACCGCAGGTCCGGTGGCTTGCTGCACGCCCATCATCATCATCTACAACAACCACTACGACGGGGGAAAGATGGAAGGGATGTTTTGACCCAAGATTTTGTCAGCATTTGATTCTACGTTGTTATCTGTTTTTTACCACATTTTTCTTTTTTTTTCCCTAAAAGAAAGGTAGTTTTTGTCCAAGGGAGGAGCTAGTTTTTTTCCCACTTCTTTCTCCACTTCCGTGTTTTCTTTTGTGTATTCCCCTGTTTCTAAGGGCTTCAGAGTGAAATAAAACACAAAAAATGGTTATAGTCCACCTCACTTAGCAAAATCTATGCAGCACACATCACCAAACAGGCAAACACTATAGTTTATAGTTATGAACAATAAGGTAATTTTTTTAATACAATATCCCAACATCCTGACAAAAATGAGAGATACTACACACATGAATCCAGGGAAAAAAGAATAATAATTTGTTTCCTTTTTCTTTCATATAGGAGAACTGGAGAAGGATATGAAATTAACAAGATATGAGTGAGTGAAGACCTTAACTTAAAATTGAGTACGTGCAAACTCAAAATCTACTCCAAACCTAACATTTAGTGTCGTTAAGCCGGTTGCGAAGCTCCTCTACGAGATTATTTCTAGGGACTGGGTATTCTTTAGCTGCGCTGACATCCTTTAGTTTAACAATTCCTTCACTGAGTTCACGCTCGCCAACGATTACTATCCAAGGAATCTTTGCCTCTTTGGCTCGATCAAAGTGCTTTGTCACCCTTTTGTTCACCAGGAACTCGGCTTTCAGTTTTGCATCCCACAGTTCACTGGCTATTTCAGATGCTAAATTAAGGTCATCACCCAGAATGCTAACAAGAACTTGAGTTTTGCTTGCCCGGACCTGAAAATTGATGTAAAATGAGTAAACTGTTCCTATAGGAGTTCAGAAATATGATTTCTAACATATCTCAAAAGCAAATACTCTCACACTATGCAACTAAGCTCAAGATGTAAAAATAGCATATTTTATTTTAAAACAAAAAAGGGGTTTTGGTTCTTTCTCTTCCTCTTTTTGTTGGAGAAAGGAGAAAGTGAAGGGGGGGGGGGGGGGGGGGGGGATTCCAACAAAG
>NC_044917.1:1530925-1552213 GCF_003576645.1 Ipomoea triloba | reverse complement strand
GGGGGGGGGGGGGGGGGGGGGGGGGGGGGGGGGGGGGGATATCCCAAGAAGTTAGTATCACCTCCTTGTCTTTATGGAGTTGCTCCATTATATTAAATACTCTCTCAATTCCCAGGCTAATCCCAACTGCAGGAACCTGCTTTGTCCCAAACATTCCTATGAGATTGTCATAACGTCCACCAGCAGCGATTGAACCAACCTATGAACATAACAGTTTTTAGTGCTATAAAACCATTTAATTGCAGGTTAAATACACACCAAAGTTTTAATCACAGCTCACCTGTGTAGCCCCTTTGAAAACAGCTTCAAATATGACTCCAGTATAGTAATCGAGACCTCTTGCAAGGCTCAAGTCAAACACAACTTTATTGATGCATTTGGACTTATCAAGGGCTTTAAACAAAATCTCCAACTCATCTAATGCAAGTACAGATTCACTGTTCTCCAAGAATTCACTACCTTCCTGTTTAAGCTTCTGTAGCAATTCCAAAGGAGATCCTCTTTCTTTGACAAATGTGCCAATTTTGTCAGCTGCCTCTTCACTCAAACCTTTCTCACCCACCTAGCAGAAAATAGCAATGGTGGAAAGTCATAAATCAATGAAGTTAGCATACTTGAAAACATGATGATGTGAAGGTATGTCATAATAATAGGGGAATAATAATGATTTCAGAAGTCTCCTTCACTGATGATAAGAAAAGGATAGAAGGCAAGTTATGGATATTTGAGAGAATGAAGAGAAGCAGATAAACTCAGGTATTATGGCAGTGTAAGAGCTTTAGCCAATGGAAATTGTACTTGTCTAGTTTTTAGTCTCAATGATTTGTGTGGTGTAGAATACTATGAATTCATGGGCACATTATTTTAGATTTTCTAGATTTCACTGCAAAGAAATGTGCAATGATATCAAACCAGGCAAATTTTTTTATAAATTAATATAAGAGCAAATAATAACTTCATGGCAAAATGAGGCAAGGTCTCACCATTTCTTTTTTAATCTGCTCAAAAGATTGTTTATCTAGCTTGTCAATGCTAGAACAGATAGTTCTGAATTTCTCTTGTGGCACCCCACATATGGCCAACATCCCATCAAGTAATCTCCGGTGGTTCAGCTTCACCTGGAAAGAGGAAAGCATACAATTGCAAATACATTTATAGAGCAATAGATAGCTATCTTGAAGATAGCATAATAGAGTGTATTCCAAGCTACAGGGTGAAATAATAAAATTGCAACTGGAAAGTGACAGAAGATTTGACTCAGATGCAAAGATATGTAAACAGCATTTGGTATCATGGCAAGATGCAAGGTCATGACAGTACAGACTAGGAACTTCAGTTTAACAAGATAAGATCACAATAACACATACCAAAGCCCCTATCCTCTGAATTCTGATGTAATTGTCAATATTTCTATACTAAGAACAAAGTTGACACATAGCTTTCTTGCATAAACATGATATATTCTCCATAGTTAGCAATTTATTCTTCTGTTAGTTTTTTTTGTGTGCTTGCAAAGCAATTCTTTTACTTAAAATATCAAATACAACTTATACATCCAGTATAAAGCTATTCCTAATGTGAAATGAAAATCATAAATAACAAAGCATACTTATTAACAGCACTTGTAAGAATTACCTCATAATCCCCTATATCAAGCTCATTTAGCAACTCAGTTAAAATTCTGACGACCTCAAAATCAGGGCCCATCTTTTCAAACTGACCAGCTATATCAAAATCACATTGGTAGAATTCACGGTATCTTCCCTTGGAGGGGTTGTCTCTTCTGTACACCTTAGCTATCTGATACCTTTTGAATGATGTAATACCATTCATTGCCGCATATCTAGCAAATGGTACTGTGAGATCATAACGAAGAGAGCAAAGTTCACCACCCTGTAAATGAAATGAAACAAAATAAGAATAGAATCCACCACATAAGCATAATTTGATTAATAATGGACGGAAACCATATTAAACATACAAAAAAAAGGGGTTGGTCTAGTCGCTTTATACGTCAATATTTACACAAAAGATGTAATATTCACAAACTCAACCTCTTGTATATATACAAAGTTACAAACACGCGCACACTTGTGATGGACTAAAATTCTACATACAAATCTATATGCATCAATTATGGGGAAGAGAATATTCGTGGAATTCTTTGTATCAACAGTATAAGCAAACTTCAAAAAGGACAAATTAAACAGTGCAAACAATAATAGAAGACTTTATAAAGCACACATCATATTAATACTAATATATACCCCTACATACGAAGGAGTAATTGAAACAATTATTATACCTGATCAGCAAGGTCATAAATCAACTTTGAGTCTTCTCCATATTTTCCCATTAATGTTTCTCTCAATTCAAAAACAGGGGTATCCAAAGCAGTAGCACCGTGCCTCTCAAAAACCTCAACTATTACTGAAAAAGCCTTTTCTCTTATGGCCATTTGTTCCTTAGCAAAATCACGAGTACCCTGTAATGATCATTCAGAGGGATAAGACAAAGAACCATTTCTTCTTATATTAATGCATTCAAAACTAAGAAGAAATGAATGCATAAACTAACATCAATACACACCCACACATATAAACCCTCAAGTGTGTATCAGAAGTTGTGCCATAGTACATACATTGGAACTAATAGTCAAAAGTGGATATATAGTTTGGTATTGATTGGTTAGCACACACCTATATTTGCAGAGTACTCTTATGTCCATTTGACACATTCATAAGAACTTTGATACTTCGTATAAGGCACTGAAGCATGACCATAGAAGAATACAGGGATGATATGGTTCAAGCTTATTACTTCATAATTACTTGGGGCTTATAACTAGAGCAGCTACATCTTCAGATAGGGTATACAAATAAGATTAATAGCTATGTCATTAAATTCTACATTCAAGATATAAGTTTCTAAGAAAAAAATAGAATGGTGTTAAATTTTCAAGAGGAAGAGTAAATTGAAAAGAACAATCTTTTGGTGTTAAAATACCTTTGGGATTTTAGGAAGCCTGCGGCTTTCATTACTTTCCACAATCTCTTTTACTTTCTTTAGCAGAATATCAACACCCAAGTTACTGGGGTCCCATTGCGACAAAAATCTGTTAGTGTAACCTTCCCAAGGGGTAGCATCAGCCTCAGTTGCAATGCTCAGCATCTGATCCTTGAGGAACTGCACTAAAGCAGTAGTACCTTTCCCCAAAACCTTCTTTTTCTTCTTGTTCTTTTTCACATTGTTAACTTCTATGGTGGCACTGCCTTGAGTATCTTCTATTAGGTCACTTCCCACAAGCCCAAAAAATGCAGTCATTGCCTCTGAACGTACTATATTCTCCACCATCGCCAACAAAGAATTGAAGCCATGGGCAAACTGAATATAATTTTGGTTGGTGAATGAAGATAGCAAAGATGCAAAATGTGCCTGCAAATCATGGGCGGGAGACTTGGCTTTGAGCGTCCTAAGCAACTCCTCAGAATCCATTCCAGAATCCAAAATAAGCTGGGCCCTGCGGGAACTGATTTCTCCCACACGCAACAGTGCTACCGCCAAATCCAACAAAGTGGAAGATGAAACCTTGGCAGCCGCGGAGGAGCTAGCTCTGAAGGCAGAATTGAGCTGAGTCCTAGTCCTGGAGTGCAGGAGGCGGCAAATCTCCTTGAAGTGGCCGTGAACCTCAGGAATATCATAAACTGAAGGTTCGAGCGGACTTCCGCCCACCATTTTAGAGCCGTTGAGGAAGACCTTAATGGCAGCAGCCACCGAAACGTCATCCTTGGCAGTGGAACCATCCCCTGAGTCGATCAAATCGAAAGCGGATACGTCGGCCTTCAAGGCCTCGCAGGACAGAGCAGCAACAGCATCGGAAATCAATGACAAAGCCGAACAGCGGTGGTCGGCGAGGGCGGAAACACCAACTAGTACGGACAATGGAAAATCGAGGGACGGGAGAATCGCCGGGGCAATACCGTCAATAGAAATATTATTAGCATCACTACTTTCACTATTGAGGATCTCGGAGAGCTGACCTGCAGCCGCAACAGATGAAGAGGAAGTAAGCAATAGCTTGTTCAGAAATACTAACGTTGAAGCTCGGACCTCAGTGGCCGATAACAAGTCGCCGGGAATCTGGAAATGGAATTTGGCGGCGGCGGGTGACGACGACGACGTTTTAGAGTTAGCAGCTACGGAAGGAGCAGAAGAATCAATATTCACACGAGCAAGGCCACATGAGATCTCAGCAACGGAAGATGAGGACAGGGATGAACCTTTCCCGCCTACTGTTACGACGCGCTTCTCCATCGCCGCACTAGGGTTGGAGTTTAGCTTAATGCTCTCTCGTCCCCAGAGAATCTGAAAATGGAAAACTGAAAACTGCCACGCAGTGCTCTATTTAAGGGGAATTACACTTAAACCCCTTGAATGCGTAGGTCAATACAACTGAGAAAATATTTGACTCCAACAAGCGAGCACCCTCATTCTTTTGTTTTGTTTAATTTTTTATTTTTTACAAAAAAACCTCAGAAGTTCTCAAACTGCTGGAGTTGCTTGTAATTCATCATTCATGATTTAACATTTTATGGTTAATGTGAGTTAATTTTATTTTTGGTTATAGATGTATAGGTAATAATTCACTTTTAGTCTTTTTTTAATTAAATCATTCTTATTTAATTTCAGTATTATTTGTTTTAAATAAATTTATTATATTGAAATGATTTCATCATTGATATTTTATAACAAAATTGTTAATGTTTTTAACCGGTAAGTAAAAGAACAAAAAATCACTTCTTTCATTATTTTAAGTTACAAAATTCACATAAACTAGAACTAGGACCTCGATGATTAGTATAAATTAAGTTATTGTTCTTAAATAATGTCTATTATCATTATAATATATAAAGAGCTATATTTTTAAATGTGCATTATAAACATGCCCATAGCTATAACTAGAAAATTGTATAATATTTATCGAATTTTTCTCATGTTATTAAATGAAAAAGTACAGAAAAAAAAAATGTAACAATGCATACATACAGATTTATGGGATTTGACCCAAAAAATAATCATGTGCTTTGAAATGTTGTAATGTAGTCATCATATTATGAGAGAAAATACAATTATACAAAACGATGCACTATAGACCTATAGTCCTCACATACTCTTTCTCCTAAAGCCAGAAGCAGTAATTGAAACAATGAAGCATAACAGATCTAAGCCCACATGAAATTGAATGAACAAAACTGCAAATCCTGTGCTACAAAAATTGTGTAAGGAGTTCTCTTCATGTCTGGGAAGTGTATCCTGACAGAAAAAAGAAAAAGGGAAAACAAAAAACACTCAGAAATCATAGCCATCCGTTCTACGAGAAGCATTAGGATCCTCCCTTTGGCTCATATTGCCCCTCTGAACTAATCGGACTAGTGCCTCCACCACTTCAGACATTGGCGGTCGGAACTCAGGCTCCAGCTGAAGTCCAATGATCAAAGCAGGAAGAAAGAAAGATATGAGAATCATGTTGGTGATGATCACGAAACTCTGGAATTACAAGAGTGATTGCAGAATGTAATTTTGACAGGTTTCTGAATTCTAACCTGAACGCAGAGGGCGATAATATCAGCAAATCGAGAGATGGACTTGGGAGGATATAGGCCGCGTAGTGCAGGATCAACCATTTTCTCCAGGGCATCAATGTCATGAAGTTGCGGGGATGCCCATCTCGCCAGAAACTGTTCTGGTCTTGGCTTTGAACTGAAGCAACAAAATGTTTGTATTAATGGACAAGCACTTGTGTATCATGAACCCCCATGGTTATGAAAAATACGAAGAATATACACTGGTCTTTTAACTAAATATTCGCAATTATAACATTTTTTGCCTTTGAGGCAAATATTCATTTGACTTCTGGATAGTATTCATTGAGGATCATCAAGCATGGGTAGCCAAGAATCAAAATTTACCAATTGTTGGACAACAGAGAGAAAGGAGTGGATGGGGAGGAAGCACACCTGTCAAAAGGTTGTCGTCCTGTCAACAACTCTAACATGACAACCCCAAAACTATAGATGTCACTCTTCGTTGTGTATGATGAAGGATTTGTGCATTCAGGAGGCTCATATCCAGCTCCCAGATTTTGGCCTGATTGCTGAAAATTAGAATAAACAAATAGAGTAGCCAGTCATTAAATTTATCTGAGCAGCAAATGTTAAACAAAATAATGATTACAGCACTGGGTTAAGTCATACAGAGAAAGACACCATACATGTAATTAAGTTCATTAGTCATCATTTATCATAAGTATGGGTCGTCTTTCTCGGAAATGGAAGCACTTGCCTATAGTAAGTTTAAAGGACTAAGTAAATAATCTTATGACAAGACCACATTGTCATATTAATGAATCATTTGCTTTTGGTTCTGATGATAATGTAATTAGGAATCATTTTCAACAGTGTTATTAGTGTCAAAAGAAGGTGTCTGATACATGTGAACTGCTTCTGGAAACCCTAATTAACAGTTTCTAGGGATTTACATACCTCGTAAAAGTTTGACAAGCCACAGTCAGAGAGATGAGGATTTAGTTCAGTGTCAAGCAAAATATTGGATGACTTTATGTTCTTGTGTATGCAGGAAGGTGAACAAACCTCATGCAGGAACCTATAAATAAAAAGAACGTAGAATAAGGATGAGAAATCTAGATAACAAGAGTTCAGTTTAATAGCAAAGGACATTAAATGATTCATTGAGAAACTTGTCAATCCAGTTAAAATATATACTTCAATCAACATCAGATAAAGGCAGTTAAAGGTACAAAGAAGATTTGCGCCATCCTCATGAATGAAAACTAAAAGCCCTAACTGCACCAAAGATATAAGAACAACTTACTCAACAGCACGTGCTGTGCCTAAAGCAATTCTAACTCTTGTGTTCCATGTAAGTGGGTTGCTGAAGTCGTCTGACAAGTGAAGGAAGTCATGAAGTGAACCATTCCTGAAATAGTCATGGACCAACATATTTTGTCCTTGTTCTGAACAATAACCAAAAATTTCAGCAATATTTGAGTGCCGAAGCTTAGAGAGGTTTGCAACAATTTCTGAAAAATCTGCAGCCCAGTTGCCTTTGAAATGTGAAGAGTCTATCTTCTTAACTGCCAGAACCTGACAGAGAACAATGGATTTTATTTTTATTTTTTTTGTAATTGGCATGTACCCAATTCATAAGGATTATCTCAACCTCTTATTAGCGTAAATAATAATTGGCACATTAAGAAGTAATCATAACAAAAGCAGAAGAGTCAAAATGAAGACAGATATGGCTACCGGGGACAAAACATTGCACATGGTAGGCAAAGTTACTCTCTTACACAGTGACACCAAAAGGACTGCAAAATACATTAATTTCCAAATAGATTAGGGTTAAAATACAATGAAAACTTCTACCTAAACCAAAAGGACTGCAAAATGCATTAATTTCCAAAGAGTTTGGGGTTAAAAAAACAACCAAAATTTCTACCTGCAGCTTGGACAGCAAAAACCCAAAAATTTATAAATTAATTTGTTAGTTTGAATATACACCAAATTATGATGTTTTCAGATGCCATCATCAGCATGAAACTACATTTCTTTATGCCTTGATCTTTCCTAATAATTAAGATGGCACAAAAGTAGACAGATTATAATGATAAATGACATAGTTGCCAAGCAAAGAAGATGAAAAAAAAAAGACTAGGAGAAGAAGAGAGTAGGCATACCCTCCCATCTGGATACTTTGCCTTGTATACTCTACCAATTGATCCCTCTCCAAGAAAACGACCAGTTGCAAAGTTACTGGTCGCACTCTGCAAATCTGCCAAAGAATAATAAGCAACTTGAATTGAACCACCCGTTTCAATGTTCGACAGGTTAGTGTATTCCTTATCGTTCAAAGGCTTGTGATGATCTGAAGGTGATTCCTTCTCTTTGAAAGGTTTGGTACCACCTGAATACTGAGGCTGCGGAGCTTTTACTGAGACTGTGGATGAAGAATCTGAGAGCCTAGCATCTGTCACAAAGTTTTTCATATGTTAGCAATGCTACAATGTGGACTTGTTTTACATAATTAAGATCAATAATTCAAGGAGCTAGGCTGCCATGCATGGGGTAGGGCAATGTCCATCTAACTGCCTTAGACCCAGCATGTGGAAGCCCATGTACTAGGCCAGCTGCCCTTTCATGTCAGAAAAGTAGAAGGAAACTCAAAAATGAAGCCAGAAATAAGCAACACTACTCTTGAAAAAGAAAAATGAATACAAACTCCTATGATTCGTGTAGCTAAATTTATTATAATCTAACAAACTGTGTGCCACATTTGGACAAAACATAAAAAAATATCCTGGAATGCATCTCTTATTCATTTATTGGTTGCAGGAGTAATTTTTAAAATTTTACTATTATCACCAACAAGATCAGTCACAAACCTAACTTTCATCCTCAACATGGATCAGTCCCTAACAAAAATCAGAACCATTATGCCAGACACTGTTCAAAGAACAACTCCATGAAAAATTTTAGGTAGATTGTGACATTGTGTAGTACTTCAACACATAGGAATTTCCGATCTTAGTGGCCCACTTGTACTGAGTTCTTGAGTGAAAGATATAAGTGCAGCAAGCAACAATATTTAATAACTTTATTCACCATTTGTAAGATTGGTCAGACTTTAACACCAAACTTTTTGGTTGCCCATTATGATTCTTTGCAAGATACTCCCTCCCCCCCAACAAAAAAATACTCTTCTTTTTTGGTATTTATGAGGTTACTATATTCCTTTTTTTTTCTTCCTTTCATAGAATTATCTTCCCTTTCTCTTTCAAGATATAGCTTTTCTTTATTCCAGCATATAAGCAAAAAGGGGGAAGAGGGTACTGCATGGAGCAAGAAATTACCTCTAAAGCCCTTGTGTGTATCAGTGTACATGTCAATCGATACCTCCTGAGATTGAAGTGGAGAAGTGTGCCTCGGTGGGCTAAGCTTATCGTCTTCAAAATAATGCGTTGAAGTTGATGATCTTCTTTTAGAAAATAGAGCAATTATAATGAGAAGTAGCAGCAAAACACCAAATACTATCCCGGCAATTGCCACTCCACTCATGCCAGACTTCTCATTCTCCACTCTCTTTTTCGGCTTCTGCCCAGGAGGTGGAGGAGGAGCTGGTCCAGTAGACCAAGAATTCCCTCCAGTCCTTAAAATAAGCTCAAATTCAATCATCATGTGAGGGAAACCATTTAACAATAGTTCATTGGGGTTAACCGTTTACTCACTGTATATTATTAATGCCTTTCAACTCATCAGGAACCCAGCCTGTAAATTGGTTGTTTTCAACATTCCTGCCAGTATTTCACTTTCTACATTAGCCTCTTCACATAAACAACTTAAGCACAACTGCACAGAAACCTTTTACCAACAAGTGTATGAATATATACATTAATGAGGGGAAAAATATTATATACCCTTGACCTACTCACCTACCAAGGATGGGGAATGGGATATTCCTATTCTAAGTGGCAGTAGCATTTAAAATTTAAATGGTCAAAAAATGAGCAATATGTTCATGACGATGTCATCATGCAAAATGCATATCTACATTCTAAATGAAGTTCATATGCACACATACATTTTTGTTGAATTATATGTTTACTTGAGTTATGGACTTATGGTCATCATGTGAAATGTGTTGTGTTCATCTCAATTTAACTCCATGTACAGTACTCTTTACACATGTTCTTCTTTGTTGAACTGTATGTTCATTTTGAGTTTAGGCTATTCTTTTTAAGCTAAAGAGTAAATTTCAATTAGCTACCTAGTATCTTAGATTTTTGCCATTTTTATATTTTGCAACCCATACGTATATATTTAGCAAATAGCAAACCTACATGTATTTTAACTCTGCACTTTGAATGTATTCATATGCTACTTACATAATTTTTACAAAGATACATTTTGTTATTTTAAAAAATAAAAGTTGCATTTTACAACCTATCATTTTTAGACTTTGAAACCTAACTTTAATGTTTAATAATTTAATTTAATAATTAATAAATTAATAAAATATCAACCTGCAATTCATAGTTCTAACTTTTAATGTGTAATTGTAACATTTTACAATTATAATTAAATAGAGCCTAGATGAGCTTTTTTTGCAACAGCTTACTGCAACAAAATGCTCCACCTAGCTAGCACATTTACTTTTCTAATTTGTTGAACAACATTTTGAGACATGATTTTATACCCCTGAATGAAAACTACATGCATTGTAAAGAATTTGTCTTTCAGATCAATGTTATTGACTTATTGGGAAAAATATAGATAGAATTAAAGTTCTTTGTTAAGGATGATAAAGTAAGATTTATTGAGTTGGAGAGTGTAAACAGGGTAAAAGTATAAGTTAGACAAAGTATAACAATCTCTTTTTTTTTTTTTTTGAAAATGATGTGAAAAAAAATACTTAAGCAATTTAGTAAAGTCACGTTACTTTTTCCCTTGGAATTTTGGTCCATGAAGGCATGAACTAGTCCAAGATTGCAAAATATTACAATTTATTAAAGGTTACTCTTTCTTAAATATTACTCCGTATATAGGTTATAGAGTATAGAAGTGGAAATGTAGTTTGCTAACTGAAATTTTTAGATGAAATGTATGTTCATGTTGATCGAACAGCAAGTTCATCTTAATTGAACTTCAAGAATATGCAATTCAATTAGATGTACCTGAAGCATTGCAAACAAAAATGTAACAAGACATCTTCTCCATGCACACTGATGTTAGCAAGAGTAGAAAGCATTATACTTCAATTGTATGGTGTACCAATTGTTAATTATGCATGAGTCTTATCAGATAACCTTTCCCTCAAGCATTTGTGAGCCAAAAAGCATTTAATATACGCCAAAGTTTTTCCACAGTTCTATCAACAAGAAAAATGAAACATGTACTCCAATTTTGTAAACGTGATTTTCCATCAATAAAATTCCCTTCTTTAAGAAAAATGAAACACACATTATGACAGTAAAATTAGTTTTAAAATGTAAATGACTTATTTGTCACCATAAACACGGTACATAATATGCCACCAAGATTTCTCAATAAATAGGACCCCTTGAAGGAGTTGAAGCAATAAATGCTATCTTGTCTTTGTATGAAGCACCATTTGGCGTGTCTCAGAAGGATAACAAAGAGCCTAAAACAAACTAAACCTAGTCAAACACGTGGTTGCAGTACACAAGTAAGATGGAAAATGAATATAAATAAATAATAAAACAAACACAATGTCCATCACTCAGAATATAACAGAACTTTGATTATTGGTTAACTTACAAATCATTAAGTGGCAGATCAGCAAGAACATTTATTGGCCCAGTAAGTTTGTTGTCCTGTAAATACCTGCATGAAGACAAGAAACATTGAATGACCAGCACAAACCTCTTCATTCCGGCCAAGTTCCAACAACAATAACAAGTATACTGGCATCTTACAATACGTTGAGGCTAGAGAGGGACTTCATACTCTGCGGCAAACTGCCTGACAATGAGTTGTCGGAGAGATCCCTGGATTAATTCTCACATGTTAATCAACTGTTTAAGTATTCTGTTACTATGGTTTCCTGTAACAGGGATTGTTACAAGATGTATAGACATACGGACAGATATAGATGGGTTCAATTAAATGCAGTCAACTGGTTTTACTGGTCTCTCCCTACAAAACACATGCATTTTGAATTATACAAAAGAATCTAGTTTCAACCAAGAGACGGAGAGCATTAATCCAAATTCAGGTGATCTGTCTTTATAGAAAGGCAAAGAAAAATAAAATAGAAAGCAGAATCCGATGGTAAATATTGCAGCTCTTACATCTCAGAAAGTTTGGTAAGTTGTTGAAACATGTCACTCAGAGATCCACTCAGCTTATTATTATTGAGATGTCTGCACCAGCCCAAAAATATTGATATAAGAAGCCCAGGTTCATTAATAATAAACCAAAATGAAGAAGAAGAAGAAGAAGGCCACAGGAATAATGCACCTACAAGTAAGTGAGATCAGGCATCTGAGAAATTGAATAAGGCACAGTTCCTGAAAATTTATTGCTTGAGAGATCTCTGTAAAGCAAGTTTATATGTAAATCATAATTGTTGCCAGTGGTATCTGAATTCAAAACTTCATTTGCAGATATTTATAACCCTAAAAAAAAAAAGCTAGTTGAGAGCAGTATATCTACACAAAGACATCTTCACTTATGAGGCTTATGCATAATAGATTGCAACTACAGAACAATAATAAGAACAAAAATCTTAATTTTAGGAATGAGCTCTCATATTCTCAGAATTAAGACCCTTTAAACCACATCAAATAACCATCAGAGTAACATTAGAACAATATACACCCTTAATAAACAGAAGATAAAATAAACTCCATTATCTATGAATGCTTAGGCTTATATAATTAGTTTAAAAGGGTTAGATCCTGTATGCGCAGCTCTAGCATTTATGGGATCTAGGGAAACTTTTTAATTTATACCTTTTGTTGTCAAATTGCCATCATGATCTATTTAGTTAGAGAGTTCAAATGTCTCTTTGTGCTAACTTACAAGTGCTGCAACTTGGGAGGAAGTTGATATGGTACATTGTCCTTCAGCTTGTTTTTGCTCACATCACTGTACTATGACATACAAATCCACACTGTCAGATCCAATTCTTTCAGTATAAAGGATAAAGAAATTTTTTTTAAGAAAAAAAAAAAACAATTTCCAAGAGTTGTGCAGGCCTCACAAGTAGGTGACTGTGTCCAACTTATCAAGCGCATAGCCCAACGATCCCTTGAGCTCCATGCCAGATAGATTACTGCAAGTATTTTTTATTTTTTTTAAATGGAGACATGCTCAGAAAACCAGATCTCAGGACTGCAAGCCATGCATGCAGATAAAGGCACACTATCTCTTATTTTCTTTTTCTTTTTTCTCCTGTTTGTCCTATTTTCCAAAGTTGCAAAAGGAACTAATAAAATAAAGTGAATCAAGAGCAAGAGCTCTACATTTCAGTTATGTCCGAGTCTGAGCAAGTAATACCCCTCCAAGAATCCCCACAAGGATCTCCACCATTTGCTGTCCATCCATCCAGGTTCCCTCTGGATGAAGAATCCAAGCCCTGGTACATCACATTGAGAGCAGCAACTGCAGAAGAACATAAATGTGTGCATATCAAAACATTGCAAATACACGACCAACCAATAATTGGATTCCTTACGCAATGCAAATTTTCAGAGTGTTAGGGCAAGCTGAGCAAGCTTAAGAAAGAGGGAGCCCCACAGTTTCAAGCATAAAGCCTTGATTCTGTTCAAATGCATTAATTACCAGACACATCGAGGATTACCATGTTTAGAATTTGTTTTGGAGAGGACCAATGGAAGGGTGAATGAGCTCACGATTAGGACAACCGCATAAATCAGATTCCTCCCCTTACTAGTCATCATCATTACGATCATCCTCTTCCGATGACACGAAAATGATGTCTGCACAACTATGAAAACAACGGATAGGAGACGGCAACAACAGCGTATTAGTATTACTACTCATTCCCCATTGACGTCAGAGTGAGAGCGAGGTGGGGGTTTGTGCAGTGATTGAATGACTGATTTTGCCAATTTGGGACAATAAAATAAATGAAAATAGACAGACAAAGAAAAATTGGGGGAAAAGGGATTTGGAGAGGGAAATGCAGCAGTCAGTGACGGCGGCGAGGAGGAGGAGGAGATCAGAGCAGCTGGGGAAGAAAGGACACCCCCTAAAATCCGGAGACATCGGTGGTGGAAGAGGATTGGAGGCGCTACACCACTTGAAACCTCCCATTCTTTCCGGCTTCAAACTTCTTCGCTCTGTCTTCTTCTCCGGCTTCTTCGCGCCACCACAAACACGCGGGAGCACCGTTCGGGCGGGTGTGCAAGTGCAACGGCCGACGCGCCTAAAATTTAATTGCGCAAATACCACAACAACAATGGATAGTGCTAAATTAGACCACCAACTTACGAAAATTAATAATTAAGCCATTTTTAAGAATTTTTAATTAAAACCTAAATTCGATAAAATAGTAAAATCAAACTTTTTTTTTTTTTTTTTACAAAACACAATGCATTCATTTAAATTTTCGACAGTAAAACATCAGTAATAAAATGAGGTGGAAAATACAATCAGACATATAAATAAATTTTCAAACTAACAAATGAGCAATTCGATTCCCTTATCGTTTAACAAATGAAATAAACATATTAGATAAATCTAAATAAAATTAAATAAACATATTAGATAAATCTAAATAAAATTAAATCAAAGCTAGAGTCTTGAACAACATCCTGCAATCCAGGGGTATGATCAAACATTTTAGTTAGTCACCCCTAATTAAAGTTGTGTTGATCATATTGTTTATAACTAATCAGTTCAAACTAATAAGGTAAAAAGGTATGAGGTAACTTATTAAGCCGTGTTGATCATAACTAATCGGTTCACAAACTAATTAGGTAAAAAGGTATATGAGGATAACTTATTAAGCTATGTTGATCATATTGTTCATGACTAATCGGTTCAAATTAACAAGACAAAAAAGACCAATAAGCACATCCCCCTAGAGTGAGCCAATCTTAAATTTTGAGTGATATTATTAAAAAATAAATATTTTTTAATAAATTATTGAGTATAACTTGTTAAAAAGTAGTATTGGACCTTTCTTTATGACTTAAGTAGGGAGTATTAATTTGAAACTTCTTAGAGTTCAATAATTTAATTATATTGTTATTATATGCATGGATTTTATTTTTATTTTTAAAATTTTTCACTTGAAAAGATAAAAGTTATACATGTATATGATCTTTTACTTAAAAGCTTGAGTTTATGCTGCTTTGGAACCGCACAAATGATTGAGTACAAGGGAATTGGAGTATACTGCTCCGTACTGGAGTACTACTTTCCAAGTAAAGCTTAAATTGTAGCAAGTAGAACTGTAGAAGACAAGTTTTTAAACTATACATTCTATTTTAAATGATCTCATAATGGACAGATCAAATAATAATTACAAATACATGGGTTGTATTAGCAGACAAAGAAGCAATGTTAAACTAGCAATTTCCAGCAATTAGGCAGCCCGTAATTATACAAAGCCGATGCCATCAGCTATAGGTAGGTTACTGGATTGTCCCACAATCTTCATGACTAGTAAGACCTGCTAGGCCGCCTCTCTCCTTGCTCTTTTGCTTCTTGAAGGCTGAAGCATTTTGCTTGGTGAGATTCCCCAAGATGCATGCCATGGCGACCTTCACGCCCAAGTTGGAATGGCCGCGAGACAAACAGATTGCACCTCCAATTAGAATAAATGCACTTTTCATCAATTTAATTGATGGCTTACTCAATAATTTCCTTGCACTCGTTTCATGTGGCAATCCATGATGGAGGTGTGCACTGCTTGTGGAGGTTCCGGGATGTATTGCGTCGGTTGTGTTGCTAATAGCCTCCAATTCAGGTGGGACCTTCAAATAAGACCAAACAAATAAATGGCAGAAAAAAAACTGCTTAAGCTTGCAGGACAGCGGTAACTGAGATCCAGAAATAGTGCATTAGTATATGCTACATACAAAATGATGCATATCATGATACATGCTACTTGATACTCCTACTTGGAAGTTGGATTCAACATGCTCCTTTCCTTTCTTTGTGGCTCTCTTCCCTTCAAAATTTTTATATCCAGCCCTTTCAAACTTGGAGCTTGGGAGTTATTAACTATGCTCAATCTACATGTTATCTTTTTGTTTAATTGGTGGTTACAGTGTTACACTCAGTAATCTATATGATAAGTATCATAATTATAAAGCACAAAATATCATTTGATTTTAAAACAACATTTATTACCTTCTGAATTAATGTGATTGCTGTCACACCAGAATTTAGTTGAGAATGGCCAATAGTTGAGTATTTACGAAATGCAGTATGCATCTTGCTAATATAACTCCATATGCCCTTTGCAAAGGCTAGCCTTGCCATTTCAACATTCATACCAGAATCTTCTTGGTACACCATTTTGATCTCACAGGCATTCCTACCAGAAACTGCAAACAAGAGCTAAAATTATATAATCCTGATTAAATCACAACTATTCTGGCAAAGTAATAGCTAGAATTTATAAGTTTCCTTATAATATTAACTGCCTGAATAGAATTCCTCGAATATCAGTCAAGTTTTGAGATCTTCATATTTTTAGCCATAAAGAATAGAGAAGAGAATAGAGAAAAGGGAAGGGGGAAGGGAGGAAGGAGGAAAAAGAAAGCCCACCAAAAACAAGATTTACTTCAGTTTTGTCTTTTTACTTTTACCCCTTTCTACTATGGAAAATTGCAATTTCATTTTTTTTAACATGGTATTAGAAAGAAGAAACAAGTCTTTAATAGCTTATGCAGTGAAAAATAAATCCAAAACCTGCCTTTCTTGATTCTCCAACCAGACCTGAACAGTGCAACCCGTACATACTTCTTCTGTCTCGGGATTAAAGGATGTTCACACTCCTAATCATCACCATATGCAAAATTTATTAGACATAGCCAGCAAACAGTAATAAAAACTGGCAGAAGGACAGAAAAGTAATGATAATTTACAGATAATGTTTTGGCAGCATGGTCAAATGAATCATGCAACCAACTCTCCAGGAGTCATGAGGGGGAACTTTTGGTATCTAGCAGGGAGAAGTAATTTGTTCAGATACCTTGCTAAAACAGTATATTGATCCATCACTGCCTTCCCACAATTTCCAAGCTATTACATACTCTCTAGGAGTCATGAGGGGGAACTTTTTTATCATCCAGCCAATTTCAGTTCCACTACCTGTGTCCACTTGTATTTGTCCATGCCCGGATAGGGTTTTATCCCATGTTTGCCGGAAATCATAATCCATGTAGAAATCTCTCAGCAATTCAATGGAGCAATTTTCAAATACTGTACCACTTATATACTTATGAGGCCCATCCTGCCAAAAGAAAGAGACTGTTTAACCAGGAATCCAGCACCAAAAAAGCATATATGTGCCAGAACCATAATGAACAGTGATAAAAGTAGCACATTGATGAGGTTAAGACATGCAAACTGCTTTCAGACACATTAAATCCCATCTTAATGGATTAACTTTTCCACTTATATTGATCAGCAAAATATGGCCTATGATATGAAAATTCTGCAATATCAAACATAGTGGTTTTTTCTTAATGTTGTTCAGATAGCCCTGTCTAAATGTCTTAGTTCATATGAAACAGAAATGTCCATAGCATTATCTCTCACTAAATAACTTGGTCATGCAGCTGGGATCACTAAAGAAGAGAGGCAGCATAGTTATAATGGTGAACATTCGACAGAAAATGCTATTTCAAAAGTAAAACAAGCAAAACATAAGTGATTCTATAAGAAACTCCTAACGTTTCACCTTCACCCCACTTCAGAAATAGCTAAATCAGCTGTGTTCCTAACAACTTTCTATTAGAAGAAAACAAGATAACTAAGCTAGCTCAATCCAGAAACTTCCTAGTATCCATCTCATACAATTAAACCCAGTGAAGGAAGAGTGGGAGCAAACACCTTTGGCTTACAACACTTTGCAGTGTAGGAAAAAAGATCAGCTCTTCGGTCAATGACATGTTCCCACTTCTCATTACAGTTGAGCTTCTCGTCCAAGTTTTCTATCAAATCCTTCAGGTCCAAATCAGATATAATTGTAGAAATCCTGCAGGGGTTTCAAGTGAGAAGAAATCCTCACAAACATGCAGAGTAAACAAAATGCACTACTATGGACTTTACTTAACATTCACTCATCTTAGTTCATCCAAATTCGTGCAAAAAAGTAAATAGCCTAACACAATTAATCAATTTTTTCCTTAAAATGGCTGAGAACTGACGGCCAATAAACACGAAAGGAATACTACGATTTCCTATAAACAGTATAAAGGGTTCAAATAGTTACGAAATGAAGCTTACGAAGTACTGAAAGAGCAATATACCTAGATTGGGGGAGAAGGGATGAAGAAATGTGTGCAGCAGGCTCGCGGTTAGTGCCGGAACATGGAGGAGCAACATCTCCTTTACCGGCGGATTTGCATAAAAAGGAAGAAGAAGAAGAAGAAGAAGACAACGACAATCGGAGACGGGAAGAGCGAATTCTGTTGAGCAATTGGCAAGTTAGTATGATGAGCACGACCCCCATAGTACAGGCATATGAACAGCCGCTCAGAGTCCATCCCCTTGCTCCTCCTCCTCCATCAATCCTTTCTTCCCAGAACTTTCCCGGCGACGAAACCAGCAATCCAATTCCCGATTCCGACGGCCACATCCCGCCCCAATATTTCATTTCCCCAATTACGATAAAATGATCGCTACACTGCTTTACCTTACTTCCAGAAATGCGAGCACAGATGAATGGACCTCCGCCGTGTTATCCCCCTTTCTTCTATGTTCCTCCGGGAAATCTAGCCGCTCCGGCCAAGGCGCGAAGCGTATGCATTAAATATTTGAGTTGAGTTTGGGTTACAATCCCAAAGCGGCATCGATTGCACGTATGGAGGTTTCGGGTTTGGTTGACAGCTTGCAGGTATGGCGGGCAGCCGGGCATTTGGGCAGGATTTTGAGGAGGACAAATTCGTCTTTAAAAAACATTGCCGTGGTGCGCAAATTTTCATGGACTCCCGTCCAAAAGAGTCATACAAAGTTGCAAGGATAAGGTGTTAATGGAATGGGAAAAAATCATTTTGTGTACATCTATTATGTGACCACAAATATTATTTTTAATGGTTTTACATCATCGTTAAATAAATATTTCAATTAGTATCTCGTTAAAATTTAAGAAAAAAATTTATCATTATCAATAATATTTAATGTAATAAACAAGATAATGAAGATATTAGTATATTACTAATATAAGCGTCGCTTTAATTTTTGTCTAAGCTACTAATTTTATGTATCAATAAACTAAGTTAATAGTGCCTTATAAATCAATTTGGCAATAATGCAAAAATTGACGATACTTATATTCATGTAACACTTAGTTATAGTCTTATCAAATCCTTATGTATTGTTATTTTCTTCGTATAATCCATTCACCTTACCACTAAATTAGAATTGCAATAAGTTGGTGAATAATCCTCATGCTAATGCTCATAGGAGGGTTCGAATAATTTTCAAATTATTATAATTCTCGTTATTGGGTTCATCCTTTTCCTTCGATCGAATAATTTATTTTTTTTTCAAAATTATTAGTTGCCAATAATTGAGGTGAAATGATTTTTGTTTTCTTTTTCATAAAATTATGTGCCAATATTTTTTTTTTCTTTTCTTAATAGATAATACGAATTTTTATTTGTATCATTTAGTATTTATTTTACAATATAATCATATTTCCTTCTTCACATATTTATTTTATGTATATGATTTTTTTAGATTTTTTTGTGTACATGTGTTGTAAAATGAGAGTAATGAAACTTGCACTTAAATTTGTTCTCCAACCAGTTGTACAGATGATAATTTATTAATTTATCACCACATAATTTATAAATAAATAATCACCACACAACGTCCATGTATTGCCAAAAAAGAAAAAAGGTAATCCACGTCCACATATTGCTAAAATAAAAAGTTATCAATGTTATGAAATAAAACAAAATAGTGAATGTCCAAGCAAGGATTCGAGCTCTTGACCTCTTGTTCATATGTTGGGAGTCCATCCATTAAACTGCATACACTATTGCTATTGATGTTATGTCTATGTGTATATAACTGCTTACTGGAAGTCTTGAGCAACAATCCAATCAGCTAAACAACAAAATTAGGTGGAGCCTACAGGATTCGAACACGGGAATTCAGGAGAGGCTCAGCTTTTAGGCTTCAGACTTATCCAACTAGACTGGCACAATTATGTTTTTATTACTGTACATTTAATATTTGTTTATTCATTTCTGAACACTATAAATACCCCCCCTTAACTCTGTAATTTTTACACTAGAATCATCACTCATCAAATATCATTAGCTTCTTCTTTCTTTGCTCTCGGCTTTCTTATTATTATTACTATAAATATTTATATTATTAGTATTAATATTATTATTTCATAATACGTTATCAGCACGAGGACTCGGGTTCAACCATCACTTAGGTAATATTTCTTTACATATTTTATTTTATACTACGTAATATTTTATATTTTATATAATATTACCAATATGTCAAACCTTACAAATCTTGAATTTGTGGGACTTGATATATCTGGAAAAAATTACCTGTCATGGGTATTAGATGTTGAAATGCATCTAAATGCAAAGGGTCTCGGTGAAACTATTAAAGAAAATAATGATGCCTCGATTCAAGATCGAGCAAAGGCAATGATTTTCATTCGCCATCACCTTGACCAAGGGTTGAAAGATGAATATCTTACTGTGAAAGAACCCTCTGAACTCTGGAAAAATTTGAAAGAAAGATATGACCACCAAAGGACAGTAATTCTCCCAAAAGCCCGTTATGATTGGCTTCACTTGCGTTTGCAAGATTTTAAAACTGTGAGCGAATATAATTCTGCTATGTTTAAAATAAGCTCTCAGTTGTTGTTATGTGGGGAGAAAATCACTGATGATGATATGCTTGAAAAAACCTTCTCTACTTTTCATGCATCGAATATGGTGCTACAACAGCAATATAGAGAGAAGGGTTTTACTAAATATTCCCAGTTGATTTCATGTCTTCTGGTGGCTGAACAAAATAATGAGCTGTTGTTAAAAAACCACGAAGCACGTCCTACTGGCTCAATCCCATTCCCCGAGGTGAATAGTGTGTCTAATAATAATAATGCTAAGGGCCATGGCCGTGGCCATAGCCGTAGACGGGGAAATGGAAGATATCGTGGTTATAATCCTGGTAGTGGACAAAATCGTCGCGGTGGTTACAATTCCAAGAATAAAAATTACCATCGAAAAGGGGAAAGTAGTGGTGCAAAACATGATAAGGACAAACGTGAAAATTATTCCAAACGTACTGAAAGCATATGTTATCGTTGTGGCATGACTGGCCATTGGGAGCGCGTTTGTCATACATCAAAGCACTTTGTGGACCTCTATCAGGCATCCCTGAAAGGAAAAGCAAATATAGAGTCCAACAATGTTTTTATGGAAGACGATTTTGTTGACACACAGTTGGATGTTGAAGATTATCTTGGGCCAGTTGAAAATCTAAATTAATGTTTCAAGCTTGTTGT